>NW_012267371.1:1824006-1848853 GCF_000151885.1 Dipodomys ordii | reverse complement strand
GAGGGAGGGAGAGGGAGAGAGAGGGAGAGGGAGAAAGGGAGAGAGACCGAGAGAGCCCACAAGCTGGAGAAGGGAAGAGAACACAGACCACAAATGAAAGAGAAACACAGGGAAAGGAACAAGGGAGCGAGTCCTGGAACAAGTGTGGCAGTGGGCAAAACATGGATAGAGGTTTATGTTTATGTTTTTGTTTTACTTTAAAAAATTGATTTGGGGCTGGGTAAAGGGGGATGAATTTCAGGGAAGGGGGGAGGAGAATAATTGGTGTTCTAGCTCATAGAGTGCATTCCCCTCAGGTTATCCCGAGTGGGCGCCAGGACTCCCCATCAGCTTCCGTCCCACGCTGCCGACAAGCTGGGCCCTTAAAGCCCCCCCTCGTGGTTGCCAAAGCTTCCTTGCTGTCCTTATCATCTCCATCTTTATGACGAAGCTTGTTAACAAGACCAGCGAGTTGGCCACGCACATCTATCTCTGCTACGCGCGATCAGCGGAGCAGCGGCCGGCGGCAGGGGGAACTGGGAGGCGCTAATTAATTGATTCCTTTGGACTGTAAAATATGGCCGCGTCTACACGGAACCGGCGGACCCATAAACAATATCTCTGCTGGGTATGAGTGCACTGTCTCTCAAAGAATTTCTCCATAGGTATGTGTCAGACTCTCGGAGTTTTAGCTGCTAAGACTCACATAGGACTAATATTTAAGGGACCAAAACAATGCCAGCTCAGTGCCAGAAAAATGCCTATCCAAAAGTGTTGGGAATGGGTTATGTTGAAAAAGCTTGGGTTATGGAAGGATCTTTCCATTTTGCTGGGAAGGGGCTCTGGTAAATCCGGAGATAAGATTGCAGCTGGCCAGTGACTAACTTTAAAGATCAGAAAGAATGACAGCTGAAAGTCTGGGAAGGCAGGTATTCAGGTTGGTTGTGGAGCAGCAGGATTGTTGCCACATTTGAGAGATAACATAAAATAAAAAGGCCCAACCTTTGTTTAATGCTTCTCCCTAAGCTCAAGATCTCAAAATTAAAAAAAAATCAAACTATTAGCCTTCAGGAATCCTTGGGTGCTCAGCAACACATCCTAGAATAATCTGCCTGCCTATATACCTCACCAGACCACTATGCCTCCTTTACTTTTTTTTTTTTTGTAAATCACAGTGTTGTTATACTATGTGTGCATTGTGCCCTACAGAGTACATCTTGATACACATGAAATGACCTAATTGTATAATACGGATTCTCTACAGACATTAAACCATAGACATGACTGCAAACAGCAAACAGGATTTAGCCGTTAATACAGACCCTGGCTGTAGACAAGAGGTACTGTTTCAAAGTAGAAGTGATTACTTATATGATAGAGCGCATAAACAAAAATGACAAAAAATGGTAGAAAGACAGAAAAAAGATATAATGTAAAATGGTATAATAGAAATGCAGAAAAAGACATTATTTGGAAATAGAAAAGACTTATAATGCTCACAGACAAAATTACAAAAATCATATAATCACAGAAAAAAAAGTTCAGCAGGTACAGACTGGCATTATCAATACTCAAGTCTCTTGCTCTTGTTTTCTTTCTTTTTTTTTTAAAAAAAACCTTTTAAGTATTTGTATAAAGTGGTTTTGATTCAACAAGTAAGTTTATGAGTATAATGCATCTTGATCCATGTTCCTGCCCTTATTTTTAAGACTTCCAGAGAAATGTATATCATAAACACAATATGCAAGCCTGAGGGTAATATTTTTAATGTATTTGGTACATACACCAGGTGTGAAAACATGAATTTTTTAATATATGGGGTAAATATGTACTTTGTGGGTATATAATAACATGCTGTAATTTTCATATGCTTTTTATATAGGTATATTAGTACAGGGATACGTTTCTGTGTTTTATGAAGATACAAGCATGTAGTTAAACAGATTTGGGATTGTAATTCTGTATGGAAGATATGTGTATGTGTAGTGATTATATATGTAAATAAATATTTATATGTGAATATATATGCTATGTATGATTTTTCCCATGCAATGGAGGAAAATGCCCCTGTATGTATATTTTACAAAGAAACATTTTGCATGCCCTGAATGCATATGTAATATAGATTGTTTCCATGCACCCAACACAGTCAAGTGTATGTTTTATGGAGCCGTGGTCCTATTTGTACCAGGTCACTTTCATGGCTTTTCAAGCAAGGACTGCTGGTGGGTTCCATCTGCACAGACCCGTCCTGGAAGGAAGTTCTCCACTCTAGCTCAGAGAAACTGAAAACGTGAAGACTTGACTCCAGTTCCCCCAGTAAGTGGGTTGGCTTGACAAAGAGGCGACATCACCCACCAGTAACTAGATAGTTGTATCCTAAAGGTCTGGTGGAGGCCCAGTTCCATGGCTTCTATATCAGGCTACAGCTCTTAGCCTTGACCTCAGGAGCAGCTGTGGGCAGAGCTGCCAGCCCTTAGAAGCTTGGATGAAGGGCTGGGCAGTGCAGAGCCACTTGTGCCCCCCCCCCCAGGAAGACACTTAGGAGAGAACAGTCTGGTCCCTGCATTCTAGGCGGTGCCTCCAACCGGCTGTTCTTCGTGGTCTCCCACAAACTCATGGAACATTGGCCAGGCCCAGGGTGCTCAGGGATGAGGGATCGGACAGCACCGCACCGGTGCACCGGGTCCGGAGAGATAAGTCTCCAACGGTCCGGCCAGCAGGGGTCATCCCGTCCTTTGAGGGGGCTCACAGCTCCCGGGAGGCGACCAGAGCTGCCGGCACGTTTGGAAGGGCAGTTACTCCGAGTAGTCGGGGTTTGGATCGCATTGGGATTCCTCTTGCTTGGACCTCTTGGAATGTACCAGAGGCGAGACTAAAAGGTGGGAAATTAAACCAGGGTATCAGAGTCCTCGGCACCTAATCCGGGCTTTGGTTGGGGGAGCGGCCCAGGCGCCCGCGTCCTCCATCAGCGGCTGACCCGCCTTTGTCTCGGGGGCCTTCCCCTAGGACAGCAACCGCGAGCCAGGCGCGCGGACCCGCGACGGTGAGCGGCGGCAGGAGGCTGGCATCTTGCGGTAGCGGACACGGGCCTCTGCGGAAAATCGGCAGATAGAGAAAACGCGGTCGCTCCAGCCTAAGGCTGGGGATCCCAGGCCTATCATTCGCCTCGCGCGGAATTAATTACATGAGAACCTTTGGCGCCTCCAAATACGCACCGCACAAAGAGGCCTGGCGGCTCCCGGATGGGTTTCCCGAGCGATCGAGAGCCTAAAAACACAGGTGCTGGCTTTCCGGTACAAGTTTACGGAGGAGTGTGGGCTGGGGGTGGGGGGCCCGGAACCCAAGGTCTCAGGGGTTTGCTTTGTTTGCGGATCTGGGCCGGCGGTGCCCCGCTCCCCGCTCGGGTCTGGGTCTGAGCCATCGATCGCCCTGGGTTTCCGGCTACATTAGCATCCACAAGACCCGGACCGCCGAGCCCATCTCCTGTCGCTAGCTCGATAGTGTGTTTGAATGCCCAACCGAAGCTGGGCAGATGAGAGTGGAGTAATAGAACAACTCGTTGGGCTATTAGCTCCAAATCGGAGCTCGCTTGGATGATATAAGCTTACATACGCACAAGCACAATAGAAAAATGATCTCCCCCACGTGCATTATTCAGATAATTTCATTTTCTTCCTCCTTCACATCTAGTCAAAGATGCCGAGGTGCATTGTCTGAAATTCAGTGTAGTAGATGTATTTTGGACCTTAAATTAGGCAAATAGTGGCAGCACAGAAATGGTCTGCACTTGGGTTCAAAGCTCAACCACAGCACCCTAAGTGGTTGGATATGTATTCTAACTATGACCTCCTCATTTATCGGGAGACCTAAGGAATCGCTTTTCAGGCCTTAGGAGAAAACTGCAGTGTTCCTCCTTTTTCTGACAACTCTTTCCGTTATTAAATCTAGGAGGCTTCATGGACACCATAGACACCAACCAACAAGTGCCCCTTTCAGATCGGCAATGTCTGAGAACATACCAAGGACCGTAATTAAGGTTTAGTTACACAGGATTTCCCTACATTTCCTGTTTTTTTTTTTTTAAAGCGAACCCTCCCCCAAGCTGTTGACCCTTCCAGTGTAGCACCTCTTAAGAAGTCTTAAGACAATTCTTTTTCCTGGATTTACTGGGATTCAGACCTCCTCCTCTTTATTCAGACCCAGGCACAGCCCTCAGCCCCTCCCCCTGCTCATGGCTGCCAGAAGTGGGATGCCCCAGCCTTTTCTGCTTTGGGTGGGGCCTTTGTATGAGTACTCCAAGGGTTGACATCTCCTTCTTGCCTGGCTCTGCAAAGCAGATGGGTATTAGGGGCAAAGGAAAAAAATGGGACTTGGTCTAAATTTGTTAGCCTCTCTAATACAAGCAAAAGAGAAGGGAGAGCAAGAGTTCAGGACAGAAGGCTGGCTGTGAGGTCCATTCAATGGGGGGTCCTGGTATTGCTACACAGGCCTGGGAGTCTGGTGGAGGAATTTGGAGTTATCTCCCAGACTGGAGCCAGGCAGCCTGAAAGAGTAACTGGAGGTGATGGAGGAGCAAATGATACATGAGAGGAAGCAAAGAGAAGGCCCTTCATGGAGGTTCAGAGGGTTCATGGCTACAATGGATCCATGCCAGCTACTAGCCAAGACCTGGGCTCAGAAGGTTTGCTAGCTCCAAGAAGTAGAGCATATTTCAGTAGCACCAGGAGGTCTTTAGTCTCTTGCCCAGTCATCTGACATTGCATAAAATGTCCTCTCAGAATGAAGCCCAGAATTAGAACCACTGGATTGAAGTTCTGGGCCCACCAACTCCTCCCTCCCCACCCCCTCACAATTCCCATATCCCAGCCCAGTTTCTATTCCAGTTCCTGCAATATAGACCCTTTTCTGAAGCTGGTTTCTACCACCTCTGGGCTGTCCACATTATTTTTTACAGCCCCATGACTCCTCAGAGCTCTCTCCTCCCCCAGTCTACCGCCCCCCAATATTCTCTTTGCCAGTAATTGCTTGGGACTAGCAATGGCAGCTCATCAACAGATCCTGGCTGGTCGTATATTTTTGTTACCCCTGCAACTGCTCTTCCTTTATTATTATACATTTATTATTTTTATTATTCACCTGAGCTGGAGAAAATAAAGTGGGGGAATGGCTAGAGAGTGTGTGTGGGGGTCCCATTCTTTTTGAGCAGAAGAGGCCATATATACACGAGAGCCAAGATTTAGAAATTGTTCTAAAAATCACATTGTCATACATCCATGTTTTAATTATTAATATTAATATGACGAAGCAACTCTGTACAAGGACCATATAAAGGGGAAACGTGCTAAAGACATGTTTGAATAGGAAGGTACATTACAGTGAGCTTGGAAGGAAGGCAGGGGAGGGGTTACTACTCACAGGGACTACACTAGGTGCTAGCAACAGACACTGAACAGGACACAGATTGACAAAGAAGCTCACGGAAGTCGTTTAAAGCAAAGGAAAGAGAATATTGCATATCTGTGTGCCCCTCCCCCCTCCACTCCTTTTTTTTTTTTTTTTTGGATTGTTCTAGTCTCTTTTCTATTAGGCTGTGAAAATTGGGCCAGAGTGGTGGAGCTTGAATCCAGCAGTCATAGGAAGGGCTGGAAGAAGGGCAGGCTAGGAGGAGGAGAAGAGCTTTATTCCCAGGACCAGTCCACAAAGGCTGTGGACAACTGGAATGAAGACTGCTGTTTAGGAACTGTGGCTGAGAGTAAAATAGGGGAAGTGTGTCAGGTGTCAGGTGCCCAGTGGAGAGGGAGGCCTGTGATTGTATCTCCTCTCTACAGGATTGCAAGAAGACTGTGAAGCTGCCTATTTGCAAATATACATAGGGAGAGTGGGGTGAGCCCAATGGTTTCCTGGGCTCAGGTGTGTGTATAGATTACCTGTGCTCCTTCACAGCCCTGAACAGAGACTTGAAACTCAGCGCTGTTGGGAGAGTGGAGCACTCCCTGGATTGCCCTTGGAGGGTGGGGACATTCTCCCCAGGCTGGAAATATTCCAAGCCAGCAGGCACACTGTCCAGATTGCACTCAACTACCCCCAGTCTCCTGCTTCTCAACCTCCTTGCATTTACAAGGGGTGAGAGAGCCAATGAGAGGTTTGGGTACCTTAGGGGAGATGAATAAAAACTGGGTGCAGGAGAGCTGGTGCACTCTCAATGGTCCTCTCTCCTTAGCCAGCCTAGAATCTACACGACCGACCGACCGAGGCCTGTAGGGCTTTATAGATAAAAGGCCTTCCGGCTAGGAGAAGCCACTCTTTGGCTTCCAACTGGTTCTAGCAATGTGCCCCTCCCTCTGGTCTGGTACTACGTGGCTAGCCGGCAGGGAGGCGGAGGCAGCGGGGTCCTGAGACAAAGGGCGATGTTGGGGGGCGGGTAGGGAAAAGAGAGAAAGGAATTGGGTGGGGAAACTGCAGCGCCCCCCTCTTTCATTGTCGCCAGCCTGGGAAAGGGGCTGAGAGGGGCCTCCACAAGCCGGTAGCCCCTTTAAGGGCAGCTTCTCCTCCCGCCTCGTAAATTACGCCGGTCCAGCCTCCGGCCGTGACCGTGAACGCCAGCGGGGAAGGGAGGATCAGCGGCTGCTGCCGTGGATGCCGGAAACTCTTCCCCACCAATCAAGGCTGCGCTCCACAGCGCCTTCCACAGCCTCTGGCTTCCCGGAGGGCCAGGTGGTGGCACCTGGGTGGCTACTTGAACCCGCGGCTGCGTGGATTCGACTCTCAATTTCCCCGCTTGCTGCTATCTGGTCTGCAGCCGCCTAGGCGGAGGCAAGGGTAGCTAGCAGCGCACACCTATGAGCCGATGTTCGCCCGGGGCGGGCAGGAGACGGCTGGAGACACGGGGACCTTTCTGATAACCCGTTCTACAGGGGACTAATCTCTGGTCCACAACCCATTCTGCCAAACGTGGGCACTTCAGTTCACTCTGTGTCCAGGCCGGGAGGACTTTGGCCTTGCTGATCATACCTTTTTCCAAATTTCAATCCCTCCTTGGTTCCCAGCTTGGTTTGGCCTTGCCATTTAGACCCGCTACCCTCTCCGCTAATAGTTTATTCTTGCGAATTCCTTCCAGCCTCTCCTAACCCCACTAACGTGAGTTTGGGTGCCTTGGTCCCACTGTTCCCATCTTCGTCTGCTCCTTCAAGTAGAAAGACTTAAGACCACGGAAAGGGAGTGGAGAAAAAGGGGTGAGTGGGCCGCTGTTTCTCCAGATCCACAGTGGGGGAGACACAGCTCCCCAGTTCCACCTCAATTAAAACAGTGTCACATAGCTCCCCCACACCCTGGTGGCAGCTTGTAGGCTTCCATTCTCCCTGTCTAGGTTTCTTCCCCTCTCTCTGGGACCTGGCAGGGCTTGCCGGAGTGTGTGGGAGTGGGAGGGAACCACGAACAAAACAGACAAGAAGACGTCCAGGGAGGGCCTGGCAGAGATGCCTGGCGTTCTAAGCGGGGACCATGTCCCAGGCGATGCCCCCTCCCCACCTTGCTCTCTGCCAGGACAGGCTCAGTTTGGGGCAAACGCCCAGGTCCTGTCTCCTAAAAGAAGGAGAGAGCTTGCTCCCTCAGTAGAAGTCTTTTCTTTTTCATTCTCCGGTTCTGAAACCAGATCTTGACCTGCTGGTCACTAAGATTCAAGCGATCTGAGAGTTCCCTCCGGCGTTGGCGTGTGATGAACTCGTTGACCAGAAACTCTCCCTCCAGCTCCGCCAGCTGCAACTTCGAATAAGGCTTGCGCTTCTTCCGTGAGCGGCTGTGGATCGGGTACCAGGGCGCGCCTGGGTGGAGATGAACCGTAGGGTTGGCCAGAGGCTCAACTAGTGATCAGCCCAGTGCCCTAGGCCCTTCCCCTTGGCCTCATACCAGACCACCGACCATCCCTTTCCCTTCTAGCATTCAGGCACCCAAAGAAGTCTTCTAACAGGGACTGTTCCCTCCCAATCCCCCCACTTCAACACTCTTTTTCTTTCCACTCCCTGCCCTTTGCCCGATCAACCTCCTGCAACATTTCCACTTTTCCTAGCACCTCGGATCTCCCCAAACATTTCCCGTATTCTCTTCCCCTTTCCCTAGCCCAGCTCTCTCCTGTCCTTCAGGACTGAATGCCCATCAGTTAGAATAGACATGGCCAAGAGGCAAAGTAAGATGTGTTACTGTTTCTTAAAAATAAAGGTAAGGCGTGTATGGGAATGCAGAGAGGGGAGGGAGGGAAGGAGGGAGGGAGAGAGAAAGAGAGACAGACAGAGACAGAGAGCGCAAGATTTCACCACCTTGTTACCCGCAAACCTGGAGAAGTCCAGATCAGTATCTCCTTTCTCCGAGGCTCCCTACCCGCGGCCCCCCCCCCCAGCCTGGAGCAAAAGAAATCTCACCAGTTCTTTTTATGGGGATATTTACATGTTTATAGGGCTCCCCCCGCCCCTTCCCGCCCCTGCTGCACTTCTTTTTTTAAAAGAAGCGCTTACTCACAACTCCCCAACCTGCCCTGGTAAGACGTCCGGTAGGAGTTGGTCGCACCAGTAGGCTAGGAGTCCTTACCGCTGGCTGAAAGCCCGCCTCCGGGGTTCAGCGGTGATACCAAACTGCCAGGGTCTCCCGTGCCGGTGCCCTTGTTGCCTTCGTTGAGTAAGGACGAACTGGAGTCGGATTCCAGCGACTGACACGAGGGTGGGTCGTGTGGGGGTCCGGTGCCCCCCTCACCACCACCGCCGCCAGCTGCGTAGTCGTACTTGAAGCCAAGCGCAGGCGGCCCCGACGGCTCCAGCTGGAGCAGCGCTGCCCCCGGCCCGGCTCCCGGGTCGCGCCCGCGCTCCTCACGCTTCATGCCCCCGCCACCGCCGCCCTCCGCGCACGGCTCGCGGTAGTAACCCTTGCTGTCCTCCACCCTCGCCAGCTCGCACGTGCGGCCGAAAGGCGGGTTGAGCGACACTGGACTGCCGAGATAAGGTTGTGGGTAGCCATTGCATGGTTCAGCCGATGGCCAGGGCAGCGAGCACACGTTGTCGCGACGTGGGTAGGACAGCGAAGGCAGTCCGGGGAGTTGCGCCCCGGACGCGCGGAAGTTGGGAAAGTAGAAGGTGTCTCCTGTGTGGATGTTCACCAGCGGCCCCACAAACCCAGGATTCAGGAGATTATGCTCGCCCATTTCCGCGGGGCCCGACCGGCAGCTTCTACTTTATTGCTATCTGACATTAAACATAGTTAAACCTGCACCGGCCACCCATTGGCCGCCTGGCTCACGTGGGCGCCGCGGCCAGGGGGAGGGGTGGGGACAGGAGATCCCCCCCCCAACACCAACTCCAACTTCCCCCTTCCCCAATCCCTAGTGGAGGTGGGGGTAGTGGGGGGGGCAGGTTTATTCGCTGGATTCTGGTTTTGTAAAAAAAAAATCATATAAAACGTAGCGCAGACTGTGAAGCGATCGCCTGACACGGGGCAAGAGGGGGGGAAATCACACCAAAAATATCATCCCACGCACACCCCTGCACAACCCCCCAGATGTATTATCTTATCGCCAACAGCTGGCCAAGTACAGCCCTTCCCTCTTTAATTAGCTCCTTTATTAACTAAAACCGTTGGAATTTACAATATCTCCCCAATAAATTACTATTAGATATTGTGTCATATAAAGTTTACTGGCTGTTTAAGGAGACGGATGAGCCCTTTGGCTCGGGGTTTATTTACAGTAGAGACGAAGTGGGGGTAAGGACAGGTTTTCCTGTGGTTATCTTTTCCAGCCCTGTGGCTGTGGTGTTAATCTGCATCCTGCTCCTTCTCCTGAGGAATTTGGAGAGATATTTTGGGGTCCTCTCATCTAAGAAAAGAAGAATTGAAAACGTCACTTCTCACCCACTCAAGCCAGGAGCCATCTCAGTGTCGCACTTTTCACTCACTCTTAGAACAAGGGTGGGTAGGCAGGCAGAGGGAACGAAAAAAAATCTGGTGTCAGCTGAGCACAGACCTGCTTACCTGCTTCTCGAAAATCTAGGGGAGCTCAAGCTACTCTTCTGCTGTGAATTCTGGGAGGCTCAGGAGCTTCGGTGGCAGGAGACTATGCCCCCCCATTAAGGTTTGGCGGGTCCCAGAGCCTGAAAATTATGTCTTCCAGATTCCTACTGCAAAGGAGACACCTACACCCCCCAAACCACCAGCCTGCTCCTGAGACCATCAAATAATGATGCAGAGGCCAGCAGGAGGTTGCTTCCTGAGTGGGATGAGAATGAGGGTAAGAACCATGGACAATTATCTTGTTGGGGGGTTAAAATGATAACATGATGTCAGCCTCAGAGATTCCTTTCAGAGACAGCTGAGAACCTAATGCTAGCTAGAGGCTTGATAATACACTCCTGTTAGTGCACGTTCAGATCTCAGCTAGGGGCAGAGCACAGTCAGGGGGGTTTAAAAGAGAATTAATGTCCTCCTCCCCAATCCCCCAGATGTATTTTTCTTGAGTCCATAGTAGAAAACAATCATATTTATGTTGAACTTTTACCGGGCTTAGGAAGTATAAGGTTAGATAAATGGTTTGGCAAGCTATATAGTTTTTAAACGGGAAATTTTATAGAAATTTGGAGAGATGGGGATAGTCTGAGTTAATATAAAGAAGGAAATCCATGTACATGAAATCATCTTGGGGATTAGCCAAGCGCAGACTGAAAATGGAAAAGGTTCTCACCTCTCTCTCTCTCTCTCTCTCTCTCTCTCTCACTCTCTCTCTCTCCCTTCCTCCCTCCCTCCCTGCTCTTCTCTGCAGGACGCGGTAGAGAGAAACGCAGATTCTTCGAATTCCACCGCTCCCCCAGCGATTTCATATCCCTAACCATAGCTGCTCACCCCGACAGAAATGTGTCCCTGCGGGCGCCGCCCTGTCCGGCACAGCGTGGAGCCCACCCTTCACCCTGCCTTGGTCAGCTCTTTCCCCACCCCAGCCCACCAGGCGAATCTCCCGGTCTCTCCTGCCTGCACGGTCCCTCTCCACGCAGGGCCCACATGGCAGAACCGAAGACGAGCGGCGGCAGGGTTGACAGCCAGGAGTAGTCAACCTCCAGTCAGAGCGGGGAGAGCCTAGGGTGCCCAGAAATGGACAAGGAAATCTGGCCTGGATTGGCCCTTTTGTGCCTAATTGATAAAGAAGCTGAAAGGCTGCAGAAAAGAGCATCTCTCATAGGCAAATTTCATGTCACATCACCCACAGCATCTTAATCCACCTTTCAAGATGTATTAATGAATGCAAATGAAATATGTTTACAAGTTTTTATTTGGGGGGGTGTATTTTGGACATAAAGATACATGGTGTAACTTAAATATCGCCGATTGCAATCAGATCGCCGATTTCAATCAGGCAGTGAGGTCTCCGCCCAGGCTCTCCAGGCCTCCGCGGCCCAGCCGCTATTGTTGGTGTGAGGGATGCCGAGCTGTCTTTGCCGAGCTGCCTGAGCCTTTGTGGGGTGGAGTCCCCCCAATCTCGTTTCCCTTTCCTGATAACTCTAATCTCCTAGAAAAGAGACTTCCCCAAAGGTCTCAGCTTCTCCCCATCCCTCCCCAATTCACAAATTTCTGGCTGGGAGCTCTTCTCTCAGTTTCCCTGGGCCAGACGATTAGGCGCAGAGAGCGGCGGCGCGACAGCCACAGGGAGGCAGATGCAACGCGGGGGAACAGAGGATGGGGTGAGGATTTTTTTCCCCCTTTTAGACAAGAGCTTCTCCCAGCCTGGTTTGGTCCCATCAAAACAGGTCCCTGTTCTCCAAATTTCAGATTCAGAACAGATACATGCACAAACCCCTCTTTCTTTTGTGAAACCAATTCTGATTTCTCTCAGGAAATGCTGCTCAAAAGCCACCAGCAACATCTGAATCCTTAGGGTCCAGCTCCTGGAAGGCCCAGTGAAAACCTAGAGATTTTTTAAAACCCTGCCATGGACCCAGACCATCAAAGAGGCTAGAATCTCCGTGCACCACCATGGCTCTGTTTGCCTCTAAGTAATACATCGCACATGCAACTCGGTTCATGGATTCAATAACTGGGCACAGACCAAGTTAAAGAAAAAAAAAAGACAGAAAAGAAAAAGAAAAAAAATCGTCTCCCAACCTGGATACCCGGGGCCGGCGGGAGGCTAGGGTGTAAAGCTTCAAATAAAAATCCAGCCTGGGCAAGAACTGTGTGCCAGGAGTCCAATGAGTCTGGTTAAGGAGATTAAGAGGGACTCACAGCTCAAGGGCTTGGGCAGCTGCCTTTAGCTTGGTTTAATCTGCCTGCACTTCTCTGGCCACATGCAAAATTATCCTTGGTCAACAGCCGAGCAATTGGTGCATCCAAACTCTCCTGCACATTCATCAAATCACAAGGCTAGAAGGGGTGGCTTGCCTGCTGGTCTCTGGGCCACTGGATCCCCGCCGCAGCTGGCCAGGCTCAACCGTGCCCTGCTCATTAACTCAGGGGTTAATTAAAGCTGAAGGCAAAGATATAGTCCAAGGCTTTCCTTGAAGAAAGACCCAAAGCAAGCCTGCATCCTTCATCCACCAACTGGTACCCCTCCATCTCTGCCACACTTTCTCAGTCTACGCCTTCATCCCTCCCGCATCCAGTCCTCCCGCATCCTAGAGGCCTGTACTGTGGTGGAGCCCCCGAGACAGAACTTAATTATAATATCTAGCGGCTGCAAGACGCATAGGCAGCCGGGAATGGGCTTTCCAGTGGCTGTGTTTGGGCTCCCCATCAACATAAGGTCGGGAATTATTCAGCGCGACTGCTGCTTTTTTTTTTTTTCTGGTGTGTTGAGGGGCTGCGGAGGCCCAGTTCAAGGTCACTGTCTAGTTTGCCCAGAGCGTTTTCACCGCGTATGCAAATGAGGCAAGGCCTGTGCTCCCAGAGAGGTGAAGCTTGAGCTATGAGCTATTGGGGGGGGGGGTGAGCGGTGGCCATAGGAGAAGGGGGTTGGGCCAGGCCTGACTCCTCTGCCTTTTCTCTTCGGTCTCTTTGGGACCAGATGGGAACTTTATCTGGTTCAAAGAGGGCTTTGGGGTGAGGGGGTAAGGGTAGGAAGTTTCATCTCCTAGTCTTCTCACTAGCTTCCTTAGGGATTGGAGTCCAGTTGGCTCCTGTCCTCCCTGAGGGTGCTCAGGACCTAAAAGTCAAACTGGGTAGATCATTTCCCCAGGGCTGCTTTCCAGGGATCTGCAGTTTGGAGATGGGATCTTGGAGGAACCTTGGGAGCTCAGGCAGGCTTTCAAGCTCAGGGTCCTCCAATCCTGCTATTCTTATGAGTCCCCTCCCACTAAAAGATCCTAGCCGTATTTCCACCTAGAATTTGGGAAAGAGGTGAAAGCCCCAAGGGGTGGATGTCTAAGAAACCATCTCTCTCTTCCCCTGCCTCTGCCCATAAGCAAGCATCCCTAAATGAGCTATCTTCTCCCATTTTTCTCCATCATTTTCTGTGGCACTCTAACAGTTAAATAGAACCGCAGCTCTGACATTTTCCCCCTCCACCAGCAGAGGATCTCCTCCGCCTAGTGAATTACTGAGTGTCAGGGAAGGTGTGGGGAACCAAGTGAAAAAAAAAAGAAAGAAAGAAAGAAAAAGAGAAAAAGCTCATAAACAGTCACACCCACAGGCTCCCACGCTGCAGCCAACAGCCTTGGGGCTCTTGTAAGCTTATAGCATCCAGAGACCTTAGAAGCTGAGTTGGAAGGGTGGTGATTCTGCCCCCCCCCCATCTCCAGTATCCTAGCTCTTGGTCTGGCTGGCTGATTTTGACTGTCCACTGGTCAGGCCCAGTTCTGGAGAGAGCCTGGGATCTGCTCGGGTCCTTCACATAACTACCCACCCAAACCCTAGGCCCCAATCCTGGGTGAGTGGAGCTGATTGAGCAACCAACCCAAGGAGATTGGTGATTGTGGGGGAATATACCGCTAACCCCAAGGCTAGAGGGCTGGGAGAATAGGAGAGCACTTACCTTTGGAGACTGAAGAGACTTGGGGGTAAGGTGAGGGTGTTTCTCTAGACATCTTCTGGATACCCACCTCCCCATTTCCTCAAGGCCGCCTGCAGGCATGGCCGAGGGAGGGGTCGGGAGGGAGAGGCAAAGGGAGCGGGGAGCGGCCAGCGGCAGGCTCGCAGGAGCTGAGTTGCCAGAGCATCTCTGGAGAGGCCGCCTTTTATGGGCGTTATTAGCGCCCCTGTCTAGACTGGAGACGACACCTCCTCTGTGTGTAAACAGAGGCGGCGGGTTAAGGCGGGAAGAGGGATGGCGCGTCTAAGGGACAAGCGGCCCTCCCCTTCTCTGGCCACCGGAAGATCAAGGCCTTTTCTACCCTCCCCCTTTCCCCTGTGCTCCCTGTGATGTCAAGGTCAGAAAGACCTAGTCACGGTCAAGGCTAAAAGAGGAAGAGCCTGGTTGGTTGTGAAAAGGCTCTGGCCCCCTCCTCCTCCTCCTCCTCCTCCTCCTCCTCCCAGAAGCCCCTTGCTCCCCAGGGCCCCTCAAATCGTCCTCCAAAAGCTGGTCAAGATACACATCTGCCCGAACCAGCGCTTGGAGTTTTCTTGAGGGCGCTCTCCAAAACATCCAAGACCAACTCAGGGGGAACTTGGGGTGGGGCGGTCTCGGAGCTGAAGAGAGGGCTGGTGCAGGGACCCTAGCTCCAATAAGAGGTCTTTTAGAGAGATGGAGCCTTGCGTGCCCACATTAGACGGCTGCACACCCCCTCCCCCCAACCTCCTCCTCACTGCTGACCCAGCGGCCTGTGGATCAAACTCAAGAAGATTGTCTCAGGAGCAGACACTCATGGAGGGGCCTGATGAGAGAATTGCTGGTCTTGTTCCCTCAGGTGGGTTACTGGCTGCGGACTACTGGTAGAAAGACCTGTAGTGTTGGCCTTATGTCTAAACTTAATGCTGGTTGGGGAAGGGTTCCCCCTCAAACTCGGGAAAGATCTAGCTGAGCTCTCTCCCCAACCCTGTAGCCTGGAAGAGACCTCCAAAGGGAGTGTATTGTGAGATCCCAGTGCCTAGGAGGTGTCCTCACCCTTGTCTTAGGGGAAGAGGAGTGGTGGACAGTGTCATTAGGAGAAAAAAAAATCACAGGAGCCCCCGTTCTCAGTCTGTTTCCAGGGGGGAAACCTCTATGCTCACAGTCCTTCAGTCTCCCTCCTTACTCCCTTGTGTCCTTATATTTGCCTTCACAGTCTTATTCCAACACAAACTCTAGGAGACTGGCCTTAGAGAGAAAGACTTTTTATATGTATAAATAAAAATACTCTCTACACCCTGAAAGGAGTGCTACCTGCTGACAGTACTCTCATATTACACGCCCATACCCAAGGTAAGATTTTATTCATAGCTCAGAGGCTGTCTCTCTTTCTCTCTCCCTCTCTACCCCCTCTCTTTTCTGTCTCTCTCTCTCTCCACTATCTCCCCATTTTTAGAGAAAAATCTTCACCACACCCAAAAACAATATCATTACTTAAGAGAAGGAAAAGTAACAGGTCCAACACAATCAGGGAGCTAACAATACACTTCCCAACTTTGCTCCTCCCATACATTCAAACAATGTTCACTTGTTCTGATTAAAAGATACATCGCCAAAATTAACCCAGATATAATGATCCTTTTTTTTTTAAGTATTGTGAAGGTGATGAGCAGGGCAGTTATACTTACATAAATAAGGTATTAAGTATATTCCTTTTCAGGCATGATACTCCTTAAAAGCCAATCTGGGTATATTTAATCAAGTGCTTAAGAGTTCTAAACACCCTGGCACACTGAGGTTCCCACTCAGGGGAACTACAGTCCTGATTTGCCTTACGCCTGTCCGGACCAGTGTACCACCAAGGAACATGTAGGAGGTTTCCTCTTCTGTTTTTCATCACCCATTTCTGGGATCCTAAAATGGGCAATCTTTTTTTTTTTTTTTTGAGAAGGGGTTTGGCTGTGTTACCTAAGCTGGCCCTGGACTTTTGAGCTCTAGTGATCTATCTCAGTTCTACCTAGGGATCTAGGACTATAGTCACTGCCTACTGCATGGTTCTATCATTTGATCATTTGATTACATGTTCGTGAAGAAGTGTAAAGAGAACTCAAGCTTCTCTTTCCCTGCTGAGCTATGTCTCCATCTTTCTATCCCCCCTTCTCTCTCTCCCCTCCTCACTCTCTTTCCTACCTCAGTCAAGAGGGCTGAGGGTCTGTAGCAAAAAAAGCCCCAGGCTTCTTTGTCCACTTAGTGCCTTTCTCTGACCACGCACACTTGTGTAGTCTCCAACTCTTTCTAGCTCAAAAGAGATCAAGGGGTTTTTGGAGGAGTTTGAGTGGTGGCTGGGGAAAGGAAGTGGAGATTGAATTAAGGGTGAATTTTATTCTTGGGAGATTCACCTATTTCCTCTCAAATATCCATTGCCCAGTATGATCCTCACTGGTCAATCCAGAGTTAAGTCAGTAGAATTAGAACTGGCAGTCACATCAATAGCAATGTCTTCACAGAGAGTGAGTTCTTCAGGTTCTTTGTTTCTCAGGCTGTGTGTGTGTGTGTGTGTGTTGTACATGTTTCACTTCCAGAAATATTTATTCAAATTAAGATTTAAAAGCTTTAGCCCCATTGGGCAAAGAGAAAACAGAACTCCGATTTCCAACCTGATGCCTCCAGTCTTTCTATGTCTCCGGAGAAGAAAAAAATTATATATAAATAAAAATTGCTGCAGTAAAGATTTAATCTGAGATAACATTGTTTTAGGCTATATTGCTTTTTAAAAGTCTCTTAACCTGACAACTTAACGATCTCATTAACTCTACCAGATAGGGAGATAGGCACAGACGCGACAAGGAAAACAAATTAGTGGCCGTATCTACCCAGGCTCCGAATTGCCTGGAAGACTGAGGTTCACAGGATTGTTGGAGAGTAAAAGCGGGGCTGGCTTTGCCAACTGGGGGCTCGAGTAATCCTAGCTTTCAGCTCTCTCCACATAGGCCAATGTGGAGGTGCTGCCAAGGAAAACTGAGCTGAAAGCTGCCTCTGTCCCATGATGCCATTGTGGACCCCAGCCCTGATCTAGCTGGAGAACCTCTGAGGAAGTAGGACTCCAGAAACCTAAGGCTAGTTATCCACCACTGCTGCTAACACCAATGCTTTATCCATCTCCCAGCCCAGATGCTGCCTTCTCAGCATCCAGAGCCAGACTCCCTTCTCCCCTGCACATGCTAAGTAAGCTGTCTTACCCTGAGCTAGCAGTGACCAACAATGCACTTTTCTCACTTACTACTTCCAGGCCTTTTCAATCATCCATCACATCTTCCTTTCCCCCTAAATACACTTAGGTGTCAAGGTGGGACATTTACTCTTGTTTAGGTAGTATAGATAACCCACATAGCTCAAAACTTAAATGGGGCAAAGTACAGCTTGAAGGCCTACCCAGCTGGGGTGATGCCTATATCTGTCCTCAGCACCCCTTACTCCCCACCCATTCTGGCTGAGTCAGGGGAAATTGTAGAAAGGGCTTCAGAAGGAATCAAAGCAATAAAATCAAGGCCCAAAACAAAAAGGTATTTTATTTTAAAAACATGTTTGTGAGTTTTTTCTTTCTTTTTTTTTTTGCATTCAGTACATTGTCATTCAGACATCACAATACTATATACAGATACACAACATTTAAAAAAAAGCCTATTTCTGATGGACATTTCAAAAGAACACTGTTTGTAATGCGCCAGTGGGAAGGGAGGAGGTGAGGGGGCCCCCACAGCACCAAGTTGGCTTTTGAGGAGGGAAATTTTAGACCGCATCTACATTTAGCTGGCTAAATGGGACCAGTTATTTTAGCCTCTTAGACTAGATCTTCTAGCTTTCCTCAAGTAATCAGTGAAAGTGAAACTGTGAGGTCTCTCTAATGAACTATTGCTTCCATGACTGAAGAGGTGCTCTGCTGAGCAACCCACTCTCCAATGCCTTTGGAAGAGAAGTTTATCCTTAGGGAAACTTTTACATCTGAGCCTGGCCAAATTCCCAAACTCACCACAGGAGAGAAAGAGAGGAGAGATAAGCCTGGGTTAGCAGGGGAGTTGGAGTGTTTTTGGTTTCCACACAACTGTGAGCTGTGGGCACCTCCCTCCCGAGCAATTTTGGGTTGGGATGGGAGTGGGCAGGATAGGGTCTACACCAACTCCATCTTTTGTTGAAATAGATAGGAAAGAAAGAAAATCTACAAGCTCCAAGTGTAGTTTGTAGTCCAGTCATGCTGCCAGCTCCCTAGTATTTATCACTAATATTAACACGATTTTTAAAAAAAAAATGCACAGAAAATCATAACTGGAAAAAAATCCTGCTTATGGAGTGGAGGGGTAGGTAAAAGGAAGGATAGTGTTAACATGCCGGATCCGGTGCCCATGCTACCCTTAAGGAGGGCTTTCTACCATACTGGACATCGGATGGAGGCGAGAACTGGATCACTTGGAATTCCCCAACCCTGCTTTGGTTGGAGTGGTTAGGCTCTCCTCTTCCACTCTGCTTTCTGATGAGGTGAGGGACCAGGGGGGGAGTAGAGGCCGACTGCCTTCCTTCCACACCCTAAAGCTGGACCCACCCCCAAAGCTGCTCCTAAAGCTCTGTGGGTACCATGTGAATAGGGAGTTTGTGGGTGAGGTGGGATGTGGGGTAAGGCCTAGTGCGGTCTCAGTGACTACGCCAGGGGCGCGCCGATGCCTCTTTCTTGTTGAAGATTAAATACGCGGTCTGCACCGGTGCAGCGTCCTTCGATGGGTTCCGTTATGGTACAAAGCGGCGACATAAATAGACGGGGGCGGGTAGCCGGGTGGGCGGTCAGGTGGAGTGGAGATGAGGCGCTTTCGATTTGCTGACCACCTTCTTCTCTTTCACCCGCCGGTTCTGGAACCAGATGGTGACCTGGCGCTCGGAGAGGTTCGTGGTGGCGGAGATGCGTCGGCGCTTCTCTTTGGTGATGAACTTGCTGGCGGCGTACTCCTTCTCCAGCTCCTTCAGCTGCACCTTCGTGTAGGGTACGCGTTTCTTGCGGCCACGCCGGTAGCTGCTCACTTCGGGCTGTAGGGGAACCACGTCTGAGAGGAGAAAGAAGGCGGGCGGGAGGAGGTGAGGCAGGCGGCTGGACCTGGTATGGGTGACTGAGAGACTCACAAGGCTCAAGGCTTTGTGCCCGCTCTCAAAACGGGCCTGTGAATTGTTCCGTCTGTTGAAGCCCCCTAATCCTCCGCATCTCTTTTATTTAGGAAAGCCACACATGGTGAGGCCACTTGGTTCCTAGCTTCAGGTACAAAATTTCTGGGAAGGGGAGGGGTTTCAAAAAACACAGTGATCAACATAATACCTCAATGCAATACTTTTTTTTTTAAAGGAATGAAAAAAGTCCCCGATGAACAATGCTTCATTTTTGGTGAAAAAAATCAGAATTAGTATTGGCTGATATTTTCTCCCCTTTTACTTCAGTGTCCAATGTGTATTAGGAACCTTGGACCTTTAGAGAGGGTTTTCTAAATCACTAGTCTGGACATCCATGCCTGCAGGATTGCAGGTACTCAGAAAAATTACTTCTTCCAGCGCTTAGCTCACTGGGTGGGGAGTCGATTAGCCTATAGTCTGCCTAATTATATATAAATTTGTGCAGCACAAAGGAGGTAGGGAAAAATATGGAGTCTGCTTCAGCGGACAGAGACTACCAAGGCCCTTTGGGCACTAGTCCTGCTCTAGAGATCTGCAGCCCCAACAGAAAGAGAGAAACATGTCCTGGTGAAGCCAGCCAGCTTGAGGATCAATCACTGCAGTAACTGGAGCCTAATGTTGTAAAGAACACTCCAGAGTGCATGGTCCTACCTTGACTCACCCCTTAAGTAAGGGGTGCATACCTACGTCCCACCCAAAAGAGCAAATTCAGTTCCAACCTCTTCCTACTTCAATGGCTGAGAGGCTGAAGGAAACCACCTATATCCAAGCACCAGCCTTAACCCTAGGTACCAACTCAGTTTCATTAGAGCACAAGAAAGTGTTGTTTATTTCTCTGTCTTCCACTCCACCCTCATGCCTGAAAGTAAAAGGTCTTAACAGCACTTTCAAGGTGAAATGGTGGTAGGTAGGGAGGAAGATTATCGGCATAATTTAATCTTTGATTTCTTTTTCATGTATTTCTTAAACTTCACTTAATTAGATGGAATATTTAAGGTTTCTTCTTCATCTGTATTGTCCTCTGGAACTGTACACCCAGTGCCTACAGAAGATACAACGCTTCTCCTGAAAATGCTTCTCTACATCCCATCCTTACAAAACACTTCTCTTAGTTGATTCAAAATGAGTCTGTTCCCTGTGAGGGACCCTTGTCTACATAGGAAGGAGAAGAGAAAAGAGCACAGTTGCATGCAGGGGGAAACAACTATTCTCAGGAATCAAATGGGAGAGGGATTCCAATGGTCTGCTTTGGCTACCTTCATGGTAACAGTTCCTCAGAAAAATCGTCCAACTTGTCATTTTTCTCTGCCTCAGTACACATAACTCATTTTTAAATCTGAAAAATAAAACAACTTTACAGATAAGATACTTTGGGTTAAAAATGATTTTTTTCTTGTATAAGACCATTTAAAACCCCTTTAGGTCTCAAATTTGTTTTACCTTTATAGATATAACCCTGGTTTGAGAAACTGATGATTCTGGGATGAGAAGAAAAATGAAGAAGGTAAGTAGTAATACCAGAGGATTTTTGTTGTTGTTGATTTTGTTTTGGTGTGTGTGTGTGTGTGTGTGTGTGTGTGTGTTTTTAAATCCTTAGGAAATTTCATTGGACTTTAAAATTTTTTTATTAAATTCATTTAAAAGATTAGGAATCAGAAACTCTTATTGAGTAAAATATCTTGTATAAGAGAATCAGATTTTAAATCCAGACTCTTCTGGAGTCTACACATAATGATATTGTATGTTTTAAAATGGAAATGGGTCATCTAGTACAACCCAGCTTTAAAACACCACCTTTTTACTAAAGGGCAAAGTGTTTGTATGTGGGGTAAAGGTGGGTTTTATTTTCTGAATTAACTATGTAATTATTCCTGATTTTTTAAAATCTCACTTTCAGTAAACTCTAACAATTACCTACCCAGTTTTGGCTCCTTAAACTCTAATTCTAAATTTCCAATGAGGTTTAATCAATACAACCCTAAAAAAATATTTTTTTCTCAGTAGGACGCCATGGGGTGATCTGCCCAAGTTTTTCATGAACCAAACCAAACAGCAGGTTGTTTTGTTCCTTGAAGAAATAGCTCTAGTCTTATCTTCTCAAAGAAGTCTCCTTTCATTCCTTGCTGCCTTGTCTGGAAAGGAAGTGGGATCTACAGATGTGGGAACATCTGGTAGCTTAGACCTTAAGCTGTGTCTACACTGCCTAAAGTAAATGGGGACTGGGCTATTAATTTTCCAAACGCTCCTTCCTAGTCACCCTCTTGACCACAATCACATATCTCAACCATGTCAAACCTAGGAACCTAATCAACACCTTCAAGGAGCAAATAAAAATCATAACAATGCCCAGCCATCGCTTTCTTTTGGGGCTGAGAGGCTCTGTTGTATAGGATCCCACAGGCCACCTTCTTTTGGCTAGCTACCTCACAAACAGGCGTTAGGCTCTGTAGATTATCTTTCCCATTAGGAAACCTGCTAGCTGCTCTTTTATCCCAGAATCAAGGGTTTGTCAATAGAGATTTCTAGTATGGCCCTCCCTAAATCCACGGTTTGTCTCTTCCTCAACCCTTTCTCTCTTACCTCCCTTATCTCTAAGTCTCTCCTAGAATTTCTGGCTCCCAATAACAAAAAGAAAGAAAGTTGTCTATACTCATCATCATGAGAGAGAGAGAGGGGAGAGAGAGAGAAGGAGAAAGGGAAGGAGAGAGAGAAGAGAGAGAGAAGAAAGAGGGGAGAGAGAGAAGAGAGAAGAGAGAGAAGCTAGAGCAATGAAGCAAGGTCTGTATAACTGAGAGAAGCAAGAAGCCACAACACATCTCAGCCCTAATTATCTGAATATTTCTGAACAATTGCTTCCATCTCCCATACCAGCCCAGACTACCATAGAGGAGGTTTCTCAGAGCCAGAGGCACTGAAGAGAGACAGTAGTGTTTATGCCTAGATGTTGCTGAACAAACCACAATTGCATAGACAGAGTTATCTGGAAATCTCACAACTTCTAAAAGATCTGTGTGGGTAGAAAGATGGAGGGTGTCTGGAGATAATTTCTTTTTCATCTGCCTCTAGCCTGGATCTCTGCACACACTGAGATATAGAAGCTCACCCTGAAGTACAGCAGCCTGCTTCTATTTCCACAGAGGGAGTGTGAGCACAGAGTTGCTGAGACACACTGGATTTTATATCCACTTTCCTGATGTAATTTGCAAGTGTATTAAATCTCAATTGGACTATATATTTTTTATGTCATAGATATTTTTCTCTAGGAGACTGTGATCAAAAAGTATTTTTAAAGGATTTTTTAAGCTGTTTGTTTTGCTCAGATACATTTCCGACCTCTCTAGTCCTTATCCATGTCATAATCCCAATTCATACACATGAATGTCACAGCAGCTCTTTCTTTTCCACCTCTCCATTCTAAAGGCCTGGTCCTCTGCTCTAAGATTGCTCCCACCCACAGTGGATCTAGTAAACACCTGCTCACCTGCCCTTGGCCCCGTGGCATGGCCCACCAGCTCCAATGCCTCAGCAAGACTCTAAGGAGCTTTCTGTTTGCGTGAGATAAGAGAATTAAAGGGTAACCACTCTATCATACATTATAGTATGCCACATGTAACCTGATCATCTTCTAGAAATGTATTATTATATGTTTCCTATTAGGTAGTTGGTACAAATCATACTATATAAAATCTTTAAGACAGCACATAAGGGCAAGGCATGATCATTTACTAAAATCATAGCATCCTCAATTCTTGCAGCTAGAAAAGAGATGCCTTGTGTTGGTCCCACCATGTACTGAGTCGTGTTACACCAAGTAGCTTCATGATATTTACAAATGCTATTTGCTGTACCACCTAACACCATTCAGTGGTTCTTCATCATTGACCTCTGTTTCCAATCCCGGATGCAGAGGAATTTCAGGCCCACCCTTAGGAGTTCTTCAGGTCTGTGCTTTTCAATGGGCCCTGCATATAGAGCTGGGAGGGTCCCTCAGGGTAGAATGGAGAGATAGCTATGATTCTCCCCCACCCCCAGACCCCTGCTGTCATTAGAAGGGAGGAACTTTTTCCACTGAGCTCTGCTAACAGTGAGAGCAGACTTAAATACTGGCTTCTTTAGACCCCAGACCCTTATTTCTTAGAGCAGTTTGGAATCCAAAGATCCTAATGTAATTCTGAGAAACCTGCAATTAGTCTTTCTTCTCACAGTGATGGGAATTGCAGAATCCTTTCCTATACAGAGATAGCCTCAGTGAGAGAGGGAATGAGACATCAATGAATTCTTCACTTCCCTACAAAGCCAAACAAGACCCAAGGATTCCCAGGCAGTGGCCTGGACCCCCAGACCAGCAGAACCAGTCAAGTCTTCTTCCCCAGCCTCTCATTTCCAGCCCCCCTCCCCATACAAATACTCTGTCTGGAGAATTGGTAACTAACTCTCTTGACCACATTTGGAGAACCTAGCTGTGGAAGGATCTGAGCTCAGTACATGAAATGGACAAGGAAATTTTTATATCACTGGAGGGATCGGAGCCTCCTTCTCTACACTCCCCCTTCACAGAGATTTTAGCTCTGTGGGTCTTTAAGTGACACTGGTGGGTAAAATTTTAACCAAACAAATCATGAACAGAAAAAAAGCCTACACATTTCTGTAGACTCTGGTAAATTAGGTCCCTATTTAAAAACTATTATCTAGTGCCTGAAGGATCCTGAGAAATTCGGGCTAGGTGATCGTTTTGACCACGCTCCTAATTGTTCAATGGGTTGAAGGTTTTGTTCTAGATTTCAAGGCATGGGGAGGTCCATCCCTATTCTGTGTGGAAGCGGGTTAGGGACTAGGAGCCCTGCTGGAGGCTGGAGCGGGCAGGGGGAGGAGGAGGCGATCTCCGCAGCGGAGCCGAGCCGGCGCTCGGGCGCCTCTGATTGCTTCACTCTCAACCCGGCAGCTCCGGGGAACGTGTCGGAGCAGATTTCTTCCCCAGCATTCCTCAGAGCAGCTCGCCCGGCCGGCTCCATCGACAGCCCCAGCCGAGCCGGCGCGCCGGGGCCAGACGGCGGGGGTGGCTGGGGAGCTGAGCCCCGGGGCAGGCAGGGCGGGGAGAGGTCCCCGGCCAGCGGCGGGCGGCAGCGGCGACGGCGCTCAGGCCCCTTCCTTACCTGGGAAGGGAGACTTCCAGAGGTGGGCGGACTGCGACTGCTCCTTGGAGCAGTACACCTGACTGTCCCAGCCATTGGAAAGAGCCCAGTGTTGGTAGCCTTCGACAGGGATGAGTGCGTCGTGACGCGGCTCCGGGTGCCCGCTGATCCCGGGCACCACCGACACGTCCAGGTAGCCTGGCATCGCCTGGTAGGAGCTGGCAAAGCTGGGGTAGAAGGCGAATTCCTTGGCCCTGGAGGACAGATCATCACCGGGCAGGGCGCCCGACGGCTCTGGGTACTTATCGCCCGGGTGATAGGCGCAGGGTTTCTGCTGCAGATTCACGTTGTGCGACAGGCGGCAGCCGTAGTAGCTGCCCCCGAATGGGTAACCGTAGCCCAGGGTGGCGCTGGACGAGGTGGGGGGCGCGGGCGGCGGGGCGCACTGGCGCGCAGCCTCCGGGGCCGTGATGTCCGTGTAGACGGCACCCTGCGGGGCGCCCAGGGGAGCCGGCGGGCG
>NW_012267371.1:1801878-1823894 GCF_000151885.1 Dipodomys ordii | reverse complement strand
CGCCGCCGCCTCCCCCGCCGCCGCCGCCGCCGCCGCCACTCTCGGGCGCGCTGTCCTCATAGACGTACATAAGGCTCTCCGGCCAGCGCGGGTGCAGCAGCAGCGAAGTCGTCATGACATGATCTGCTCGAGCTTTTTAAAAACTCCACTTGCCAGAGGCAGAGAGCCGGGGAGACACCTCGCTCGCTCTTTTCCCTCCCCCACCCCTCCTCCCTTGCCTCTCCACCCCTCCCCGTCTCCTCCCCGAGAGCTTCCACCTCCCTCCCTCCCTCCCTCCCTCCCCACATGCCCTCCACGCATGCGGAGACACTTCATTAAGAAATCCGTGGGCTCGGGTCCTCCTTCCCTCCACTTCCCCGGCTCCCCACGTGACCACGGTCCGCCCACGTGACGCCCAGCCCGGGTCTCCTGGGGTTCCCTCCCAGAGAGGTGGGGCGTGGCAAAAAGAAATTAGGTCTTTGATGATTGGCTGTCAGGAGGAGGGAAGGCGGAGGGAACTGGGAGATTTAAAGGGACATGGCGACGCCCCCCTTTGGCAGTCTCTGTAAGGGAGGGGGGAGGAGGCTGATTTTGGCCGACGCAAAGGGGCCTAGGGAGCTGAGGACTGTTCTGGGCTCCACCCCCTAGGCTCAGAATTGTGCACCCGGGAGACCGACACCCATCCCCAAGCCGGTTGCTTTGACTGCAGAAGCCTCCAAATTGGGGCTTGGAGCTAAGAGTGGGGGTGACACTGGATTTTAAAATAATAATAATAATAACAATAACTGAAGAAACTAGAAAACACACTGAAGCGATCCGGCCCTAGCAGAGTAGGCTGTTCCGGTTCGTTTCTGGGAAGAGTCCGATGACGACTTGCAGCACGCCTTTGAAGGCCAGATTGTGTTTTTATTTCCGATCTTCAGCCACTTTTCCCAAAGCCACAGTTGTCTGAAAAAGGACCCTCTCTCCTTCCCTCGCTGGTATATCGGAGTTGGGAGAGGTAATGACCCTGAATCATCCATTTGGGAGATCGTGCAGCGATGGAATACGCTCAGCGAGATATAGAAGGATAGGAGGGAAATTAGGGTGGACAATAAAAAAAAACACTGATGTTTCAACACGATATAGCAATAAAGCCTCGGCGTAGATTTTTTCCCCCCCAAAGAAATGAGGAGGCAGACCTGGACTAGGAAAGCATAAAGCCTTAGGTACCTATCACACTGTCTGTCTACTTTAGGTATACGAAAGGAAAGGTGAAAAATAAGGAAGAATCCACGCTGTCCTTTGGAGAGACCTCTTTCAAGTGCAACTCTTGGGGAACACTGAGGCTCCACCACTGTCTTTCAGAACCTGCCTCAGCCCAGGGTGGGTAAGGTTGATGGGGTGGTAGAGGGCCCAGGGGCAAGACATAGCCGAGATCCAAGTCATCATTTCCAGTCAAACAACCTTGCTCTGGCTGCCTTAGCTGTCTTGGGGTTACTGTCTTTAATACGGAGTATATCCATACCCTAAAACTCTCCCAAATTTCAAAGAAAAATTAACACCAACATACTGATTTTCAACAGCCCCCTAATCTGTCCTCCTAATCCCCCATTCCTCCCACACCTCAACAGAGTTACCCCCTTGGAGGGGCATCTCCGTGGCATTGAGCCAAGTTCCCTTTCAGTACAGGGCCTCCCTGAGGAGAAGTGGTAATAAAGGGGAGGGGGGAGAGGAGAGAGGGTCTGCAGCGGCTCCCTTTCCTGCCTCTACCACAGGTTTTCAATGCTGGTTGCATCCGTGTGCCCAAGCTGTGGCCATGCAGTAGGCCTCCTACCCTGCCAAGCTGAATCCACCAGATCCCTCAAGCCTGGGGCAAATGACTGGTCTACGCTGAGATCCCACAAGCCTGCCTCCCTCCTCCCTGAAGGAGGAAGATGGTGTTTGACGATTCAGAGCATTCAGGCAGTTGGTGAGTTAGGATTTCTTTTTAATTAATTCTTATCACCAAGATCTTTATCCAGAAGGGTCAGCTGAGAATTGGGGGAGCAGACTGAGCATTGGGACAGCAGTAAGAAGAATACAACAGAAAGGGTTCTGGAGCAGAAGAAGCAAGCCAGCTTGCCGGTATTGAGGGTGCTGCTGCTGGGGTGAGGAAAAACACGCCAAGGGAAGGGAGGGATCTTGTAGGGGTTGGCTAAGCTGACATCAGTCTATCCTGCCACTGGAGTCCAAGGTCAAGGTAAAATGGGGAAAGCAAACACTGTCTGGCAAAGCTGGGCTAGGTCATTTGACCTTGGCCCCCTTGCCTAATGCCTGGTTAGGGTGGTTGTTGGATGGAGAGGTCTAGTTTTCCAGCCATGGTGATAGAAGTGGTTCAGAGGCTTGGGCCTCCCGTGGTGTGAAGTGCCCGTACCCTGCTGGAAAATCTTCTGGCGACTGTGGACCAGGCTTAATGGGGGCTCCAGTAGAAACAAAGGACCTGGAGCCTGGGTGCCATTCCTGGGCTACTCTCCCTGGTTCAGCCTAATGTCCCAGGCCATCAGAGACCCAAAGCACATCCCCCCAGCCTTTGAGAGTAGAGAATAGAACGGTGGGAAGGAGTACAGGGAGGCCCAGCAATAAATAAAATTAATAGTATGTTCTTTTCCAGGTTTATATAAGGGTATTAACTATTCCTTTGCAATGAGATATAGATTTAATTAACCCAGCAACTTTACAATTCCATTTATTAGGGACACTAGGCGGCCAAAATTTAGCGGGAAGACAAGAGAGCGAAAGAAACAAAGTCGCCTTCATCAAAAAGACCAGCAGAAGATACAAGCCCTCCTTGCCCGCCAAAGCGACTTGGGAGAATGAAAAGACTGGAGGGAAAAGTTGGGGGCTAAGAACAGCTAGGGAAGTCCAGGAGCTCGGATTAACATCTACTCTCTCTCTCCTGGTTCTCCAAGATCTTCAATCGCCGAAGCACCAGGACTAGGGCACAGGAGATCCTGGAGGGAGGCGCACGGATGCCCAGAGCCTGCCGGGGCGGGCAGGCGGTGGAAAGTAAAGTGTTCGCTGGTTAATTAACTTTAAGCCTGGGGTCGCTTCTTTCCCCTCCCCTGAAAAAAATGTGGATCTCGCTGAGACACAAATAAAATCAAATTAAACACTCCAGGAGAATCTGCACCACTGGAAACATAGTAATTACATCTGGGAGGCGATCCCCGCCCTAGAAAGCTCGGCGCAGAAACCTTGACTGCAAAGCGCAGCCCTCACCACATGGCCACACCTCGACTCGCCTCGCCGGCTGCGGGGTGCTGCGGCGGGGCTCCGCGGTGGATGAAGTTTAGAGAAAAGCAAGTGAAATGGAAAAGGATGACAGTTCCCGGTCTTTGGCTGAGCTGCTGCTGTAGGGAAAAAGACTGAAGGGAAAGGAAAATGGCCCTCAGTCTGATGGGGGATAAAACCGGCTTTATGCTGCCCTGGCTGTTTGTTCAAAGAACATCCACAGGAGATGTGTGTCCTTCAGTGGATCAAGTTCTCATCTTAAGTTCAACTTCTCCTGTGTATAAAGGATATATTTCATGTGTCTTGTCACTGTGTGTATGTATGTGTGCATGCGTATGTGTGCAAGTGACACACAGGATGAGAGATGAGGGCAGGATGCAAGTACTGTCTCAGCACATCATTTGTGGACACAGCCCAAATGTGTGCAAGAAGACACCCAGCTCTCTGCCCTAATCCTCTACACACAAATAAAGGTCCCTGCTTGTCTGCTTATCTGTCTGGACACTTAATTTACACACTCACCCTACTCCCTACTTACAAAGAACATTCCCAAGGAAAATACTAGGGAAATGAAGAGACAGTTATTTGGGTCTTTCTGAAGTTGAAGAGGTGTGTGAGTTTCTTGTCTAACTGTAACAAACACAAAGTCAAGGATATACCAGTGCAGCATTTGCAAAAGGAGGGCACAAGTTGGAGCACACACTTGAGGACTGAACATAGTCTGCCTTCTAGGCTAGGGAGAAGGTTGATAGAAATGAAATTGGTGTGTGTTTTTTTAACGCTCACATTGCCTCTTCTGAGAATCAAGCATCAGACAATTTCCCTCTCTGACTCCTTCTCCTCTATTTCTTTCGTATTCTTTAGGAAGGAAAACACAAACAAAACTCTTTGGAAATTCTGGAGCTCCTGCTTCCCCCACCCCTTTTTTTTATGGGAGAAATTCCAGTTTTAAAAAGAGGAGGGGGTGGGTTAAGGCTGTAGGAGAACAAAGAGCCTTACCACCATGAGGTCTGGATTCTAGCCCAGACTTGGGGCCTTGTAGGGCAGGAGTAGAGTTTGGGGGCCCTTTCCTGCCCAGAGTCTAAGTTGCAGGAAAGAAAATAAGAGGACAGATTTGTAGAGGACAGAAGACACGAGGCCTCAGCTGTCCAGGCAAGAAATGGAAGTTGAGATTGAAGAAGAGGCTGGGGGTTCAGAAAAGTCCTATGAGGGGGCATCCTGAGTATGTGTTTGAGTAGGGAGTCCCTAGGAAATTCCTGGTAGGCAGCAAAGGGTGATTTAGATGGGGAAAGAAAAGTGGCTGAACTTGGACTTGGTGTTCCCATGCCCTGCCTAGTCCTGTTTCTTCTTGGAAGGCTGGGGCAGTGGGGCAGTGGTGGCATATACAGGAACAGTTGTTACCTCCCAGACTTCTGGATCCCTCAGGAACCTGTTCTACTTTGATCTCTCCACTCCCACAGCCAGGCCTCAGAGAAGGGCAACAGGGCCTCTTCTCCTAGCTTGGGACTCACCTTGTGGACAGCAGCTGCCATCCAGGCATCTTCCATGTTATTGTCCTTTCTCTCTAGGCTCCCACCTTCAGAGGGATGGGCACCAGGATGGCCAAGGCTTCATTTCACTCCTTGTTTCAGAATGTTACACTCTTAAACCTAAACTTGCCTTCCTCCCGACCCCACTCACTTCCCTCTGGGTACCAGGGGAACCTACTTCCCACTGCTACCTAGCAAGGACTTGCCATGCTGGCCCAAGATTTGGGGCCCTCTTCAGCTTCCCCTCTTTCATTCTATAAGGATCCATAAAAGGGGCCCAGGTTTAGGCAATCCTCAGTCTTTTCCAAGATTCTCCTCCAGCCTGTTCCCAATTTCCCCAAATGCAGACTGTTTGGTAGTGCATTATGTTTGATCAGAGGAATTCAGATGGCCCCTTCCATGGAACTGTCCAGAAGCCACCTCCAAGCCCAGCCCTCTTTCTTCCCTAGTTCCACCAACCCATCCCACAATCCTTCTCATCAGCTGTTTCCCCTGCTCCTTTCTGATTTTTATCCTTCCCACTCGCTTTTCTTTTAGGGAAGGCAGCATCTTAGTCTGTCACTTTCTTAACCCCCTTAGACAAAAGAAGTTCAAGGAAAAACCACAGAGTTAAGAAATTAGCCAAGTACCTCCTGACCTCCCCTGAGCCTCCCACTCCGTCCTCTGCTGCTGGAAAGGGGCTGTCACCCTCCCCTCCCCCCAAACACCTCCTCCTTTTAGGAAGTCCTCAGAAACAGACAAATAAAATCTCTCCTGGTTTTAGGGCCTGTCTGTGAGGGAAGTCCAAGTTCATTTTCAAGTTAGACAAGGGAGCAGAGGGGGGTGGGGGGAAGAGGTGGAGGAGTGTTTGCTGGGGGCTGGATTTGGCTTCCTCTAAGAGATCTAACAAAGGCCCCTTTTGGTCCAAAAGCCAACAAACCGAATGCCTGGAAAAGGTATTTATCACTTTCAATCATTTCCTCTATCTTTTAAAGTTTAGGTTTGGGGCTCCTAGAAGAGAGGCTGACCAGCCACTTTAAAAATAGATTTCCAATTACTTTAAAGAGAAAATATGAAAAATGGCATTTTTTCTTAGGGCAAAGAGGAATTGTGGACCCCAATCCAACATTCTTGTGGGTCAAAGAAGAGCTAAATATAAAGGGGTCAGCTGAAGGGCTACGTGTTTTACCTTCACTGAAGCAAGGGACCCCCTGAATACTAACAGGATGGTATGGAACCAAGGGTCTGGTGGGATCCTATGAGGCAGGTGGTGGAGTATGCTATTTCATTGTGAGAAAGAGGAAAATTATAGAACCAGTGGTAGAGTCTAGCTCTATGTCCAGACACCTTTAACAATAGCAGCAAAAGCACATCCTAATCTAAAAATCACTGAGCAAGAAATTAAAGGATCGTCAAGGGCTGCTTCATTAAAAGGAAGAAAATTTAATTCCTCCATCTCTAAGAAAGAGGAAAGAGGAGACTCAAGGTTCAGTGGAAGAGGAAAGAAACCCCCCTCTGCTAATGGCCAAGCTCGATTGGGATCTATGGAGCAAAAAAGGTAGAAGAAAGCTTGTATGTCTGGGTATCTGGGACAAGATTCCTGCTGGGGCTCTTTATTACATCTTCCTAAAAGACAAAATTTGATGCAGTCTTAGTGAAGAGGGATACTAGCTTGCTGATTTCCTTGGAATAGGACTCTTGTACTTTCTCCAACTGTCTCCCTGTCATCCAAATTTCCTTTCCTTAAAGGAAATTTAGGTGGACTGACTCCTTCCCACCCCCAACTTGGTTGTGGTATTCCTTGTACTTGCAGCAAAGGTGACAGGACCAAAAAAAACTAGGAAAGAAGATGAAGGCATTTCTGTTCCTTCTTCCCAGAGATTGCTCCCTTTCTTGCACAGTCAAAGAAACCTTAACTCAGATAAGAGGAACTATCCTTTAATGAATAGAGATGGTTTACCAAATGTGATGTGATATTTTAAGGGATAGAGTTAAATTCATTGAATTTGATAGTCTTCAATAATTCTGGCCAGTATGATTGTTCAGTTCTGGGGTTTGGGGATGGTGTGCTTGCTGGGGAACATGTGTTATAGAGAGTTTATTTATTTGCTATGTAGCGTGGGGATATTTGTGCATCAGCACAGGCTTATGGGGTGGGAATGAAAGGAAAAGAAATATGGTGAAGATGTAAGCTTGGGGAAGACCTGTGAATTTCCCAACCCCTCTTCCCTCCCCCAGTGGAGTCGCTTTATAGATGAGGAAAAGATCATCTTCAAGTTCCATAGAGATATAATTCTCTAGGTGTAGTGAGAAAGGACCTTGTACAATTCCTCCTCTACTCCAAGGCCTTAGGAAAAATCCTCTATACTACAATTTGTATTTGTGCTTGAAAGTACTTGTTGCCCTCTTCTCACTGTTTGGCTTATCAATGAATTTCCCTCCCAAGAAGTAATACAGATTTATTTCTCTCTCATTTATCATAGACCTGTTAATTTCTAGACAAGTAAGTATGTAATATATGCGTTGTTAGATGTTATGGGAACTTCAGAATTATTATTATACAAGCTATGTATCCTTAGGTACTCATATCTCTATAATTAGGTAATCTTTGAAATATTTTCCTTAAACATAGTGCTTCCCTTGAATATGACAATATGGCTGTGTTTAATTTAAAATTTTAAAGACTTAATTACCTTTATGCTCATACTGAGATGAGGGTGACAGTAGATTCATAGTTCTGCGTGTAAAAATACGTGTTTGGCACAGACATTTTTGTTAGTTCATCTGTGTGTGTATGTGGGGGGTGTGTTTTGATGCATTACCTATTAAGTAGAAATAGTATTCTGGCATATGTAAGTGCAGAGATTTAAAAACATTTATATTTATGGAAGAACAAAAAAAAGACTCTCAGTTCTGAAAGGATCCAGGAGCAACTTAGCAGTATAAAATTCTCAGACCCCCTTCTCCCTCAGTTTTCACTTGTGTGAAACTTGTGTCTGAAAAAGATTAGCCAATTCACCAAACTTGGCAGAATCCTGGTCTTGGCACTGTTCTTTCAGAGCAATTTTCCTCCCCAGAATTTGGGGAGATTTGGGATAGTGATTCCGCTCAGCCAGAGGAGTCTTGCTGCCTGCCTGGCTCAGTCAAGAGCCTGGCGGCGGCGCCAACATCCAAATTCTTCTCTTTCTTTTCTGGCTTGCTCCCAAGGCATGGAGAATTTGGTAGTTTAATATGCTGTGTTTTGGATTTTTTTTGCTTTGACACGTGGTAATTATTTAGCATTGTATTTCATTAATGCTGACCAAGCTTAAGCTTGGCTAGAGCACAGGACAATAAATGGCTGAGGCCGGAGGACAGCCCTACGGGTGTCTGCATTGGGAAGCTCGTGCTCCTCTTTCCCCGCACCAGAGCAAATCGAGCGAGGCAGGCATAATCACATGTGTAATTCTGATTGATGTACTGTGTGCCATGGGCATCCACAGGCGAGCACACAGGTGGGAACAGTTCATTTTCAGAGGTAGAACAGACTCAAATGAGATCCCTGGTTGCTCTCGGTGTTGCAGATAGTTGCATTGGCTGATCTGCCTGCTTAAGCATTCATGATCTGCTTGTGTTAACAGAAATTGAGGTGTTGGGAATTAGGTCCACATACCTTCAGGAGCTTCTGTACTTCTCTACAGGGACCCATTTTGACCATCAATTTTTGTTAGCAACACCTATTGCCAAGAACAAGAATTAGTTTTGCTTACTTTCTCATGTCTCTATGGAAAGGGCACCTCCCAAAGGAAGAAAGGGGAGGGGACATATTTTGCTTTCCTTATGCCCAGGTTTGGAATAGAAAAAAAATGATTAAATAATAAGTTTACATCTACAAAGATTTTGCAAAGAAAGTTGAAGGATCTTGTACGGTAGGGAGGTGGGGGGAGATACAGAGGGGCAGGGAATAACAGGACCTGGGGGCCAGAGGGACAGAAAAGACTTCTGTATAACTGGGTAGATTTTAGCTGGCACAATGATAAAGAAAGGAATCAAATTATTTAGATGTTCAGAATCTTAGAATTAACTTATGTGTGGCTGTTTATGTGACTATTTGCTGCAAATAAAACAATGAAATATGCCATTTTCATATGACAATATTCACATATAGTTGCACCTGTTTCAAATATACTAACCTTTGTACACTACAGATCTGCAATATCTGTATCAAACTTTACCTTTATAATACTCTGTGGTTTCAATAGTAGGGTCAGGAGCACAAGCAGCCATGATTTTCTCCTTCTGAACATTGCCCATAAGAAAATTGGACTTGCCACCTTTCAAAGCTTAGCCCAACCTTTGAAGGAAGCTTCCCAAATGTGATTCATCCTGAGAAGAAGAAAGCCTAACCAATCTACTCTTTTCCAAAGATGAATGTTCTCTCCATCTTCTGGCGGGGTCTAGTCCCCGAGCCATAGCCATTAAAGAAGTGGGTTCTTTGCCAAGTCCAGAAACAGCTCCTTAGCCCACAGGCTGGCTTCTTCAGCTTACCCCCTTGGCTCCGAATTAGGATGGCAGTATATCTCAGTTGCCCTGCCCATCCTACCTGGAATACAGATCTGAATCTAGTTTGAATCTGCCATAATAAGCCAAGTTTTCATCTGAAGACTCTGTGGCGATGCCCAAGTTCATTCTGCAAGTGTATATTAAGTTTAAAGATGATGTGGAGGTGCCTGATTCTGCTCAGCTTCCACCATTCTGGGGGAAAAACACAAGTGGAACCCAAATATTCTCAGTCATCATAGTGTTTTCATCAATATAAATAGAAAATCCTATTGTTCTTTCTCTCCATCTTCTTTCTCTCTAACACATCTATCTGTCTGTCTTTATGTATTTTAATAGCTTAGATTTAGTTCTGTGCCTTTTATCACAACAGAAGCATTATCCTTCCTGGAACCAATACCTCCAAGAAGGCAGACTCTTTTACACCAGGAAAAAATGCAGAGTCCCTCTTCTACTATTCCTAAGCATATCCCTGTTCAAGTTCCCTTTTCCCTCCAGCAATGAGTAACACACACACACACACACACACCACCCCCCACACCCCCCACACCCCCCTACACACACACACACACACACACACACACACACACACGCCATGAATTTACCTTTCTGTGAGTTATTCAAATAATCAAAAGGCGTGAGAGGAATCTTAAGCGATTACACTTGGAGGAAAAATGCTGGATAGAATATTGTTCCTCAATCCCAGACAGAGATTCCCCCCTCCCCCCAGCTATTGAACAGAGAACATATTTATTATAACCTCAATATCTACCTTGGTTACAAACCTAGGACAGTGAGGGAGCCATCCCCCTCCCCCCCAGCATCTCCTTCACCCATTTACTTGAACATTTCAAGCTTCAAGCATCAAAAGCTTCAAGGGTGTTGCGAGGGGGTAGGACTTCTAAAAGGCCTAAAAAGGTATCTCTTCTTGCCCTCCTGGACCGACCCAGCCCGAACACGAAGGCTCATTCCGCGGGGAGCTTCATGCAAATTCCAGTAAGATCATAATCTCGATCGCTTTTCACTTTTCACCATGGAGATTTGGCATATTGTTTGTCTTCTCTCAAAGAGCTCAGGAATATTACCTTCCTAATTTCCACCAGTTTCATATTCTGCCTGGGAAACTGAAGGCCTCCTCTTCCTCTTCCAGAGGAACTCAGGAGGAGGTCAGGGAGCCCCCCGATGGAGGATTCACCATCTCCTTGACTCTCAGCCCATTGGTTTGGACCCGCGCTTTGGGGAACTAGGAGGGATGCGAGCGGGCGGATGATGTTTAAGATTTTCTTCTCCGTCTTGTCCCGCAGGGATCTGGCGTCCAATGCCTCCAGGGAACCTTCCTTCAGCTTCGGGCAGCTCCTGGGCCCACGCTTGTGTGGGATGAAGCTCCAGACGGTTTGCACACTTGTCCCTATGCTCTTAGCCTAGGACAGGGCGACTTTTATTTTCTCCACTTCAATCAAACGAAATTTGCTTCAATCTCGAACCTCAGTTCCCAGACTGGGTGGCGCCTGTCCGTCCACGTCTTTTCTTCTTCTTCTCCTTTCTTCTTCAGGGAATGCATTTAAAAGGAAAAATATTCAACCTTGAGATGGGTGGAGGGAACATCTATTTTCAAATATTTCTAGCGGAACTTAGGGGGGCTGGCGCCGCAGGGCATTTGCCGAGCGACTCCATGCCCTTCCCACGAGCTGGGTCCCGCTGCAACATCTCCACTTGAAGTCACTTTCCCGCAATCGCGATCCCCCACACTCACTGTCCCCGAAAGCAGGTTCCCCCAGCCCCCAAGGGATGTGTCCCCTCCTTCCCGGGAGTCCTCGGAGCTGCAGCCCGTGCAGCGGGCGGTGCCCTAGGAGATGCAGCCGACGACGAACGGGAGCGGCCGCAGCGCGGGTCCCCCACACCTCCGTTGCCTGCGGACCCTGCTTCCTATTAGACTGGCAAGAAATAAATACGGGGTAAACTGAGGATTTTCCCCCCGACCTCAATTTGTAGCTTTGTAGCCCTCAGAGCTGCCCAAGGCATAGGTCTCTGATTGGACACCTTCTCCATTAAGACACTAGAGGAAGAGTAAGTTCAACCGTTAGTGTCTACACGAACAAACGGATTATTACTCCTTCAAATCCCTTTCATTCACTTAGGAAGTCTTGGCTCTGTGTGTGTGTGTGTGTGTGTGTGTGTGTGTGTGTGTGTGTGTGTGTGTGTTTAAATGTAACGGACCTATCCCCATCCCCAACACTCTCCAGTTTTTGTTTTTCCAGCATACATTCCAGCTGTTCTCAACCAATGGAGTAGGGAGGTACTTAAAATAAAACCCCAGTGAAACTGGGAAACAAGGAAAAAATGTTCATTGCCCACAGACACAAATACAGTAGTGAGTGTCGCAGCAGAACTGCACATCTGGGGAGAATGGAGAATCTCCTTCATTTTTAGTAGCAAGCTATACAGGCAGGGAACATAGGTTACAAGGGCATAGATTGTTACTGGGAGCTTTGCCTTCTGTGATCAGACCACGAAGCTGTTTGCTTCCTACCAGAAAAGGGAATGGATGGAGGTGGCGGGCATGTTTTTACTCTCAGTAATCAAACTCTTCTTGTGATGACCTCATCCCTGCCAGATGTGTCCCACTAATCCTATCTGAATGAAGCACTTTAAAAAATAATAATAAATTCAGTTTTTGAATTAATCTCTGGTTAAAAAAAACTATGTTTATTTTATTTAGGGTTGAGTGCCAGGCAATTTTTACTTTCATGGATTTTATAGGCTTCTGTGTTCAGTAGCAATTTTTTACTAGATTTTTTTTCTACCAGTAGCATAAAGGATTTTCCCCCCTCTCACTTCCAGCTTCACTAGGTTTAAGATACATCTTCATTACAAAAGAGACTACAAATTCTGCAGAATAAAAGGACAGACTCCTGCAAGTAGAAAGTCATCACAGGAGTCAGCCATGTCCACCCTGGTGGCATGGCTAACTCTCCCCCCTCTTTTTCTCTCCCCCCTTCTTCCCACCCCCCTCCTTACCGAATACCAACATACACTATCTAAGAAAGTCTCTTTGAGGAGTAATGACTTCCCTTTTGAAGAAAGCAAGTATGATCTCTACAGTCATTGGACTTCTTCACAGGGATCTTTTCTTCATAAGGATTTTATAGCAGCTGCTCCCTGCACCCCCAAACCTGGTAGCTCTTCTCCTGGGCCCACAGCTAGACTAAATCCCCCAGCTTTCTTTGCATTTCCTTGTGACCAGGTGTCTGAGTTCTGGTCAATGGAATATTGACTAGATTTGATTTCCATTTCCTGGTCAAAGCTGTTAAGGAGTGTCTCCCCTCCCCCGCACCTCTCAATCTTTTCTCCTCTTCCTCTAGCAGGATGCAGACCCTAAGACTCTAGGAAGTAGTGTAGGCACAAGATAGACAGAGCCTGGATCCCTGAGTAGCATGTAGAGCAGAGTGCCCTCTGACAAGCACTCTCCCGGGTCTTTTCCTGAGGGAAGAATAGTGTTTGAGACATTGCACATCGTGAAATTTATTAATGATCACATCCCAGTTCATCGTTCACTAATATGCCCTCTTTAAAAGACAAAATAAGGCTTAATATTTATCTTTTATTACTCTTTATAAATGTCAATGAATGTTAAATTACTCTGCTTGGCCCTTGGATTCAATTCCAGCAGGCTCTAAGATTCATCTGCCAGCACTTAGGTAACTATCCCATAACTACATTCAGTTACATACACAATGGCAAAACTGTAGTTAGAAAGGTCTGTCTATCTTTAAGATTCTGAAATTGGCCAGGTGCCCCTGGCATATGCCTGTAATCCTAGCTACTCAGGAGGCTGAGATTTGAGGATCACAGTTCAAAGCCAGCCTGGTCAGAAAAGTCTCCATGAGACTCTTGTCTCCAATAACTACTCAAAAACAAAGTGGAGTGAAGCTGTGGCTGAATACTCAAAGCTGTAGCCTTGAGTAAAAGAGCTCAGGGACCATGCCCAGACCCTGAGTTCAAGCATTACCACTGACTAAAAAAAAAAAAGATTCTGAAATTGGTTTAATGTGAACTTTTCTTCCCTCTTTAGCTTGATTCCTCTAGCCTAAATTTTGGTAAGAGGGAAAGAGGATTGCTTAGCTTCTCTGTATCATAACTTTGTCTTTATATTTTCCTCATATGTATCTCTATCAGAACTCTTCTCGAATGGTTTTGCAGACCCACTAGGTGTTCAAGTGGATGAAGAAAATAAGGTATTGACTCAAATATTTTTAACTGTACTTTTTGTCTTTTCTTTCTTGGTACTGGAAAATGAACCTAGGATAGTGCACTTGCTAGGCAAGTGCTTTGCCACTGAGCTACATCCAAACCTTCAAATATTTTTTTAACTAGGGCTATTATAATTGAAAGTGCATGGCACCAAACAAAGCAGAGGCAAGTGATTGTTACACTTGACATAAAAACAGGGTTATAGATCTGTGCAGTGTAAGGTTTTAAGTAGATAAAATAAATTACTCAGTTAGGTGTGCTTCTATTTTAAGTAAAAGATCTCTGTCAATTTCACTAGTTTGGATGGGAATCATACAATCCCAACGTGGCTGGTATGAAAACATTTTTCCAAAGATGATGAGGTAACATTGAATTGGTTCTCTTAAGTTTTTCCCATCTTTTTCCTTAGATATATAGACTAGATTTACTCTCAAGAACTGAGTTTCTATTTTTGGTCCCTGTAAACAGTAGAAACTGGGCAGCCCCATTCCTGCAATTTTATATTGCATTCTGCTTATTCTCTTATGGAAATCAAGGCAGTTGTCTTACAGTCAGGTTGCTTGCCAGACTCTGTCATCTGGCACTGTGGAGACACTGACATCTCTTTTTAAAACCAATGCCAAACCAGTCAGGCCAGACTTAGGGTCACCAGGTGGGAAGAAGACCTGTCAGCCACAACATGCCAAGTCAAGAAAAGTATTAATAAAGCTGCTATTTTTTTTGATCTGTTGTGGGGCCTCAACTCTGGGCCTGGGTGCTGTCCCTGAGCTCTTCAGTTCAATGCTAATGCTCTACCACTTGAGCCACAGTGTCTCTTCTGAAGCTGTTAATTTTGCCTATGCAAAGTATTAGAGTTGCCTCTGGGCTGACAAAGGAAATATTGTGTCCTTCGTTGGATTTCCAGATATCCAGATGTGTGGATGCATCGATCTTCCCATTTTTACCTCATTGCTTGTCATTATATAGACCCTCATGGTACATTTTGGCTATTGAGTAGCACTGAGTTGGAGGAAGTAGAAGGTGGGCGAACAAAGGGCATTTAAATCTGTGGGTAAGACTTATTTAGACTTGGAAACTTGCTTCTTATGATAAACCAGGAGGGATTTCTTTTTCCTTCTTTTGATTATTTTTAGTCCTATTATCTTTAAGTAGTTGCACAAAGGGATTTCAACTCAGCAGGTTGGTTTGTGTGCACAATGCATCTTGATCAAGGTCATCCCTTCCATCATTCTCCTTTATCTCTCCCAACCCCATCAAACTCCTCATGTTACCTGGTTTCATTTTCACAGAAGTACAGTGAATAGTAAGACTGTGTTCATCTGCTCTTCCCAGGAGGGATTTCTGTAGTTGATGGCTCAATCCATTAAGAGATTGCTCTGATCTTCAAAAAGAAAAGTAGATTGTGCTGAAGATTGATTTAGCTTACCATGGTTGAACACTTAGTATATTTTCTCTGTATCATTTCCATCTTCTACTTCACTTTTTAAAAAGTATATAATTGGTATGGTATATTCATCGTCATCCACTTTCTGGGAACAATAGAAGTGGAAAGATCCTGACATTCACAAAAGAGGGGCCATAGGCCTAAATAATGAAACATATAATTTGATGTGTGTTGCTACAAAATGGAATGGGAAATGAAGAGTATGACATTGAGTCCTTGAGCAGAAATGGATCAGTACTGGATGATACAAGGACATGTCCAAGATAACCTCTTGAGGACTTTTTTTTTTGCCTTTGGCTTCAATAATTCCCCGACAACAGCTGTACCTGTAAAATGTGTCAGGTCCAGTAGCAGGGTCAGGGGCTGCTGTCACTTGGCAGACTTCAACAACATGACCCTGGCAAAGACTTTGGAATAAAAACATCAGGAAAATAAACACTCAATGCTCCATAGCCAGAGGAGCATCTGGGAGCTGTCAGGTTGAAATACTAGTGTATTTGAGAAGGGAAAGAAAAGAAGCAAGGTCTTTGACACGGCTCTGCCTCCTGGAAAATACCTCTCCAGTAGCAGAGTTGATGCCAAACACATCAAATTAATTAAGAAAAGAGATAGAAAAAAATATTAAGGCTCAGCTTCTATTCCAGTCAGCTTGTCAATCAACTCCCTTTCAGGAACAGGGTGTGGCCTGGGCCTGGGAAGGAGAAGACCAGGAATAACAGATAAGGATAAATCTCACCTGTGGGGAGCCCTCCCTATCTGTGTGGAGAGATGGAGCACAGGCTTGGGAACTAGGCAGAAAGGCATGATCAGACTGAAGGAGAAGGAAGTAAAGGACATAAATGCAGGGGATGGGGAGAGTGGAAGCTGCAGTACATGCACACAAAGTATGCAAAACATACACCAATAATAGACCAAGGCATTGTGTTAGTAGATAGCCTGATTATGTTTCAATAATATACAACCTATGGAGGAAAACATTCTCTCTTCTATATCACACACACACACACACACACACACACACACACACATACACACACAGAAGAAGATATTAAATAGTCCTCACATAGATACTAGAAATGCACATCAGTAGAGACTCTTTTATATTTCTTCTTTCTATTTTTTGTCTTTCTATCTTGCAGAGCTGGGGATCATACCAAGATCTCATTCATACCAGTCAAATACTATACCTCTGAATTACATCTCTGCCCTTAGCTCAGTTTTTATGGAGAAACTCCATGTCTAAAAGGATGATACTCATAGGAGAGGAACACAAAGGTGCCATGTCTATGTGCCTCTGATCATACAAAATAATATTTATTGAAATGAATTGTCAAACTGGAAATCAGAGGTTTTTAATTTGTTACTTTTTGTTTTCTTTTTATCTTGTTGGTTCATATATCTGTCTTTGGTAGAGCAAGGGGTTACAGTAATGGAGGGAAAAAAGGTGAACAAATACAGCAGCAATATACCAGATACTGTGTTGAAAATGAACTATACAACTGGTGGGTGGGGATGGGAAGGAAAAACTGGGATAGAGCAAGGGAAGGAGTCATATTGTCCAAATGTACTCTTTACCTGACTTATATATCTGTAACTTCTTTTTACATCACCTTATAATAACAATGCAAAATAAAACGACTCCCTACATATGTTTTTGCTATTGTAAAGACTTCAGAGTTAATGATTGGAGTTTTCATCTTTCAAAAGCTGAGTTGGTGTCATACAGACAGTAATTCTGAGAATTAATGTTCCACACAAGTGTTGAAAATGTATTGTGAATATTATCTAGCTTTAAAACAGTGGGATGGCTTAGTTAAGTCAGTACTAAGTAAACTAAAAATTATGTATTTTGATCATTTGACATTGGGCAGTCAAAATAATTCTTTGAGCATTTTCAGCAGATCCTATTTGTATGGTGGGTGTGTCTAACTCATCACAGAGATGCTTTGATCTTTTTCTCCTTGAATCTCTCTATCTTCATCCTCAGTGCCCAGAAATAAGATTTGCTCAAGGGTTCCCTAATAGCTACATTCTGAAAGCCTATGATTATATTGCAGTATACCTCAGTGGCATGCATGCATGCATGCGTGCGTGCGTGCGTGTGCGTGTGTGTGTGTGTGTGTGTGTGTGTGTGTGTGTGTGGTATGTGCAAAAGAACAGAGAGACCATTATGTATCACTCTATTCTCTCTTAGAGACTCTTGGTAGAGCATTATCACTTGCCAATATTCTGCTGGGGAGAAAAGAAGTCTGCAGATGGTAAACTTTATCCTGAATGTAAGCAGGGAGCTGATCTCATAACACCCAGCCTCGGATAGCTTGTGTCACAAAGCCAAGCCTAGCTGTGATTACTTTGCATTTATATAGGGCTTTATCTGGCTCCTGTATGTCAATATCATTAGTGGGAGATAACTCACCAGGAGTTACAGAAAAAAAAAAAGATCAAAAAGGAAAAAGAAGACTAAGCTTGAAGGATCTGAGTAATTTCATAGAGGCTATGGTTAATCATCAGGAGGACGCAAATATGCTAAAATATGCTATTTAAAAGGGAAAAGCAACAGTAAGTTTCAATAGTAAGGGTCAAATGACAAATGACAGGAGTCTGAATGTTGGTTCCACTACTTATTGTTTGTGTGGACTTGAGAAAAATTATTTAACCTCTATGATCCTTAATTTTCTCATTTGTTAAATGGAGATTTTATAGCATATAGTAATGAAATGGAATTTTATTTCTAGCACTATAGCCAACAAGAATGCTTTACTATGAAGTATTTAGAATTCCTGGAAAAGATATAAAATCTTCCTTTAGATGCATACCTGAGCTTGCTACAAAGAAAGCAAGGTCTCTCAAAGCACTAAGAATCAGAAGAGAACTGAAAACCTGAATAGTAAATTTGGGAGCAGTTCCTAGAGCCTCTCCAGTGTCTATTTGGAGATAGTTGCTGATCTCAGTAACCAAAAAAGATTAGAATATAATGGTCATGTAGGAAAAAGAATCAAATGTCAGCCCAAATAGAGAATAAGAAAAATATGTGCCCACTTGTAAAGTGAGGAGATAAAACAAACAAACTTGTTTTGGTTTGAGTTCTGGACTGTTCAGCTTATAAATCAAATTAAAAAGTATGAAAACAAATCCAAGAAAAGCACTGGTGGCTTATTCCTGTAATTCTACTCAGAAGGCTGAAATCTGGTTTGAAGCCAGCCTGTGCAAGGAAGTCTCTGAAACTCTTATCTCCAATTAACTATTAAAAATAATGTGAGTGGAGCTATAGCCCAAGTGGAAGAGTGCTAATCCTGAGCGGGTCAGTGCCCAAGTCTTGAGTTCAAGCCTCAGGACTGGAACAGTGTCCACACATGCACATGCACACACATACACAAACAATCAAAAAACAATGTCAGACATATCACATGACAGTTTAGGATTTCTAAGAACTTAAGGCACTGCATTATCAAATCCATGTAATGAAATAAATGTTTATGTGATTAAAAGAAAAGAAAAAAATGAAAAAGAATGAATATTATGGACACACATATTTGTTTTGTTTTCCATATCTCATGGAAAGGAATGGGGTTGGACGTTCAAAGCCAAAAGCTCGTATTCAGCAGTGTCACTCAACGGGAAAACCAAGTGGATCGAAGTATATCAGTTGGCCACTAGTGAAATTACTGCTTGCAAAATGAGGTATGTGAAATACTATTGTATACTTCATTATTGGTTCAAATAAAAGCTTCTAAAGCAAACAACTATTGCTGAGGTTCTCTGGATGGGGTTGCTCATGGTCCATAGGAGGATGGCTTAGTGCAACTACTTTGAGAAGGATTTGGGCATTATCTGATGAGATACACATATCTTAGGAGCCAGCAATGTTCTTGCTGAGTGCATAACCCATAAAAAGACACAGCTATATGACCTGTATTCTGATCCATAATGTTCATTGCACCATTGTTCATAGCAGCTCCAGACTGGAAACAAAAAATGTTCAAAGCAGCAGTTTGTGATCTTTCCTGGCAGAAGGCTGTGGGTTCTGGTGGCGTCTAAGCCCTCCATCTTGTCAAGATGCTCCAAAGCTTTATTAAAACTGTCTGGATCCCCCTGAAACCCTACTAAACCAAGGTTTACCAGGAGATCTGGGTAGGGATGGGGTTGATGGGCTTCATGGTGTATATGGTCAGGAGTGCTGACAAAAGTAAGGCTTTGAAAGGTTCTTCGCCTTCTCATGGCCATCATTAACCAGCTCCTTTGAATGCACAAAGGGAAATGCCAGCCTGCCTGCACATTTAAGCAAACTTTGTTAGATGGGAGCATGGAACATGGCTGTACATATACTTGTAGGAGCACCACTTCTTATGTGGCATAAATAACATGTATCTGTAAGATGCAACACACTGTGCAGGTTCTAGTGTGTCCTCCCTGGGGGTCCTGTTAGTGCAGCAGGCACATTGACAGCCTCACCTGGTCACCATCTTAGGAAACCTGAGGGATGGCGAGCAGATAGCTTCCAGGGCCTCAGATGTGGCCCTGGTCACAACCTAGGCACTCAATCAATTGTAATGTTCAATAAACATGCCATAAATGACTGTTCTGTAGCCAAAAAAAATGTTCAGGGCAGAAGAATAGCTGAACATTTGGACAGTGGAATATTATATATATATGTATATATATATGTCCCCAAACAAATGACTTACATCTGATCATAATAATAGAGAGAAAAATGTTCATCAGACTATCAAGAAATGAAAATTTACAAATAGAGTATTATTATTATTGTTGTTGTTGTTATTATTGTGCCAGTCCTGGAGGTTGAACTAAGGGACTGAGCACTGTCCCTGAGCTTTTTTGCTCAAGGCTAGCTCTCTACCACTTGAGCCACAGCTCCACTTCTGGCCTTTTTGGTGATTAACTGGAGATAAAAGTCTCATGGGCTGTCCTGCCCAAGGCTGCTGGCTTCAAACCAAAATCCTCAGAACCTAGCCTCCTGAGTAGGTAGTATTATCTGTGTTAGTCACTGGCACTTGGCTAAAATGTATTATTTTATGAAGTTCAAAACAGGATAAAATAAATGCTATTTTTTTAGGGATGCACACCAAGGTAGTAACTATTTTTAAGACAAAGATATGATTACCATAGAATTGAAGAGTATGGCTGGGTAAGATGGCTCATACTTTAATCCTAGCTACTTTAGGAGGCTGTAATCTGAAGATTGAGGCTCAAAGCTAGCCAGAGCAGGAAAGTCCATGAGAATCTTATCTCCCATTAATTAGCAAAAAGCCACAAGTAGAAGCCAAGTGGTAGAGTGTCACCCTTGAGTGAAAAAACTAAGGGACAGTAGAAAGGCCTTGAGTTCAAGCTCCAGTACTAGAACACACACACACACTCACAAAAAAGAAAGAAAAAAAGATTTATGCTATCTGTTGTGGAGAAGCGGGCTGTGAAGAGTAAGAGGCACTACCAAAACCTGGGGTCTGGCAACATTTTATTTATCAGTCTGCAACTGTAGCTACAATAATTAATTCAATAATGTATGTATATTTTACCCACACATGTGTTGTGTACTTTTACTTCAGATTTGTAAAAGTTTAAAAGTAAATTAGATGGGTCAGAAAAAATAAAGCCTATACACAGGCAGAGAATTACAGAGTTTACAGAAAAAGTATGAGAAATAGTTCTGTTAGATAGCACAAAGATATGGAGAATATATAATATCAGAGAATGAGAGGTTCCAACATCAAATTCTACAAGTTTTTGGGAAGGAGAATAAGGAAAAAATTTTTATGGTTGGGAGCATAGCTTTCAGTGGTAAAATATTTGCCGAGGATGCAGGAGTTCAATCCCCAATTAAGGGCTCAATCCTGGGTAACTGAAAGTAACAATTTACCAGAATTAATACAAGATATTAATTTCAGATTTAGATAGCTTATGTTTTTAGCTAGATCAATTAAATTGAACCCACACCCAAATGTTCAAAGAGAAAAGCGAGAACAAACACAGAAGAAAAAAATTCCCTTCAAATTAATAATAACTACTCAGGAGGCTGAGATTTGAGGATTGCAGTTCAAAGCCAGCCCGTTCAGGAAAGTAGTCCGTGAAACTCTTATCTCCAAGAAATCACCAGGAAACTGGAAGTGATGCGGTAGCTCAAGTGGTAGAGCACTAGTCTTGAGCTGAAGAGCTGAGGGACCGCGCTCAGGCCCAGAGTTCAAGCCCCAGGACCTACAAAAAAAATTAATAATAACTATTCACAGTACTTTTCAGAACCAACAATAGGGAGCAGACAACAATAAATGATGCATTTTGAGTTCTGAGGTTTTAAAAATCACCAAGAATCCTATGCTTAGCTATACTATAATTCAAGAGTAGGAGTAAACAATTAGCCAAGTGAAGTGACAGCCTACAAAAATGGGAGAAAAATCTTTGCCAGCCATTCATCATCTGACAGGGGAATTCATATTCAGAATATAAAAGAACTCAAAATAATTAAACACCAAAAGAACAATTAGTCCAACTAATAAATGAAAAATCAAATTAAATAGACAGTTCTCAAGAGAATACAGACAAACAATATCCTTAGCCATTTGGAAAATGCACACTAAAATGAAATTAAAGCCAAGTATTAGTAGTTCCTACCTATAATCCTAGCTATTTAGGAGGCTGAGACCTAGAGAATCACTGTTTCATCCTGGGCCAACCAGCAAAGTGTCTAGATGGAGGTATTACACAAGTGGTAGGGCACCAGCAGTTATCAAGAAAACTGAGTGGGAGCATGAGGTCATGAGTTCAAGCTCTAGTACTGACATTCCTGCACGGGCACGCATGCGCACACACACACATACACACAGGTCATTGAAACTTCATGAAAGTAAACAGTATCTTCTGCTGAGAATTGAGACTGAGCACCAGCCCACACGCCCAAAATGAAATAAAATTATTTTCCTATAAAAAGGAAAATAAGGCCGGGCGCTGGTGGCTCACGCCTGTAATCCTAGCTACTCAGGAGGCTGAGATCTGAGGATCGCGGTTCAAAGCCAGCCCGGGCAGGAGAGACC
>NW_012267371.1:1798083-1800598 GCF_000151885.1 Dipodomys ordii | reverse complement strand
CCACATCTTGGCTATTGTGAACAGTGCTGCAATAAACATGGAGGTGCATGTGTCTTTTTATACTGGTTCCTGTTGCTCAGGGTAGATGCCTTGGAATGGTATGGCTGGGTCATAAGGGAGGTCTATATTTAGTTTTCTGAAGTACCTCTAGACTGCTTTCCAAAGTGGTTGTGTTAGTGTACATTCCTACCAGCAGTGCAATAGGTTCCTCTTTCTCTGCATCCCCTCCAGCACTTGTCATTGGCTGAATTTAGGATGTGAGCCATTCTGACTGGGGTAAGGTGGTATCTCAGGGTTGTTTTTATTTGCATTTCCTTTACAGCCAGGGATGATGAACATTTCCTCATGTGTTTCTTTGCCATTTTTATTTCTTCTTCTGAGAAGTCTCTCTTTAGTTCCCTTGCCCATTTCATGATTGGTTTGTTAAATTTGTGAGGGGTTAGTTTCTTCAGTTCCCTGTATATAGTGGATATTAGACCCTTGTCTGATATTTTGCTGGTAAATATTTTTCCCAATTAGTTGGCTGTCTTTCTAGTTTGGTTGCTATTTCTTTGTCTGTGCAGAAACTTTTTATTTTAAGGTAGTCTCATTTGTCCAGTCTCTCTCCAATTTGTTGAGACCCTGGGACTCTGTTCAGGAAGTTCCTGTCTGTGTCTATAAGTTCAAGTGTCTCTCTACTCTGTCCTGCAGTAGTTTCAGAGTATCAGATTTGATGTTAAGATATTTAATCCACTTTGAGTTGATGTTGGTCCATGGGGACAGGCTAGGGTCCACTTTCATTTTTCTGCATGTGGCCACCCAGTTTTCCCAGCACCAACAGTTAAAGAGGTTATGATTCTTCCACAGTACGTCTTTGGCTCCTTTGTCAAATATCAACTGACTGTACATACGTACATGGCTTTATGTCTGGGTCCTCTAGTCTGTTCCATGTCTTCAGGTCTCTTTTTGTACCAGTATCAAGCTGTCTTTGTTATTATGGCTCTATAGTAGAGCTTGAAATCCGGTATCATAATCCCTCCTGCATTGTTTCTTTTGCCTAGAATTGCTTTGGCTATTCTAGGTCTTTTGTTGTTCCATATGAACTTTTGGACTGTTTTCTCTACTTCACTAAAGTATGTCATTGGGATTTTAATGGGAATTTCATTGAATGTGCATATTAATTTTGGCAGTATAGCCATCTTCACTATGTTAATTCTGCTTACCCAGGAACATGGGAGACCTTTCCATTTCCTGGTATCCTCTATGATTTCTTTTTTTAGGCTTTTATAGTTTTCATGAAATAGACCCTTTACATCTTTGGTTAGGTTAATTCTTAGATACATTATTTTTTTTGAGGTTATTTTGAATGGGGTTGTTACCTTGATTTCCCTTTCTGCTTGTACATTGTTGGTGTACAGAAAGGCAACTGATTTTTGTCGGTTAATTTTGTATCCTGCTACTTTGCCAAAGTGGTTTATAAGCTCCAAGAGTTTGGGTATGAAGCCTTTGAGATTATTAAGGTATAAAATCATGTCATCTGCAAAAATAGAGAGTTTAACTTCTTCCCCTCCTATGCGGATCCCTTTATTGTCTTTTTCTTGTCTTATTGCTCTGGCTAAGGATTCCAGAACTATATTGAATAGGAGTGGAGAGAGTGGGCATCCTTGCATTGTTCCTGCTTTGAGGAGAATAGGTTGTGTAATAACTGTTGTATTATTAATTTTTTATTGTAAAGATATTGTATAGAGTGGTCACAATTATATGAGTAAGGCAATGAGTTACATTTCTTGTCAAACATTGTTACCCCTTCTCTTGTTGTTCTCCCACTATCCTTTCCCTCTCCCTTCCCTCCATCCTCCCCCCTCTCCCCACCCAAAGTTGTGATGTTCATTTCTGGTATACTGTCTTGTGGGTATCATTTTTGCAATAGGTGTCTGTGTCCTTGTTTCAGCATTTTGTTATGCTCTTTCCCCTCCCCAAATTAGACAAATGTATATACAAGATGAAGGTTACCAAAATCAAGTACAGTGACAACAAGGGGGTATACCATAGGGGGAAGAACATACTAAGGAAACAAAAAAAATCACAGAGTACATTAAAAAAACAACAACAAAAGAGACTCTTGTGTCCATACCTTGGGGTTCATTTCACTTAGCATTATCTTTAAAATATTATTTATTTATTTTTCTCGAGTCCTGTTTACTTTGCGGTATCTCCTTACATATTGTATTTAACACCCACATATCAGGGAGACCATGTGTCATCTGTCCCTTTGCTCTTGGCTTACCTCACTCAAAATGATTTTTCTAGTTCCATCCATTTCCCTGTGAATGTCATTATTGTGTCCTGTCTAACGGCTACATAATATTCCATTGTATATAGGTACCACAAATTTTGGATCCACTCATCAGTAGTGGGGCATCTGGGTTGTTTCCAAATCCTGGCTATTGTGAACAGTGCTGCAATAAACATGGAGGTGCATGTGTCTTTTTATACTGGTTCCTGTTGCTCAGGGTAGATGCCTTGGAGTGGTATG
>NW_012267371.1:1749521-1795347 GCF_000151885.1 Dipodomys ordii | reverse complement strand
GGAAGTGGAGCTGTGGCTCAAGTGGTAGAGCGCTAGCCTTGAGCTGAAGAGCTGAGGGACAGTGCCCAGGCTCAGAGTTCAGGCCCCACAACCGGACCCAAAAAAAAAAAAAACTGTCAACTCCTTATCACTTTTACAGCATTCTGTCATGTCAGCCTGAACAAAGCCACATTTGGTGGTTGGTTCTACCCCGGAGGCCAGTCTGGAAGCAGAAGAATAGTCAGGGATAGTAGCATAAAATAGTGCTGCACAGGGTGCACACCAAGCTGTTTCTATGGGGATGGGTGTGCACACAGGGTGGGGAGTGCCACCTTACACTACCCATGCACAAGGGCAGCTGGAATTGTACCTGAAGGTGATCTGAGTGCTTTCTAGAACCCTATGCTCGCTCTCTAAATTTCAGCCCATAAATCTTTTACTGGTGGTACTCAGAAAGCCAAGGGCTATGCAATAATTTACTCTGCATTGTCCTTCCTCTTTTGCTCCCCTTCACTTGCCCAAGATGAAAAAACTAGAGATTGATGGTGATGTCCTTTTGGAGGAGTCAGAAGTGTCATTCCTCCCCATTCTGCCATCCATCCCTCCTTAGCACGGCTCCCTATTCCACTCTGCAGGCTCTGTTATAAAGGACAAGCTTCCTACCACCCTCTCGCCCCCCAACCTTCCTGCCCAACTTTTGAAATTTCCTTCTCTGTGAGGCAGTCATTTGGGTTATATGGAATGGGAAGGATTTTTCCACCTGAGAGGCCTCAAGAATTATCCTCCATGGAGATCCAGAGCTCTCCAGGTCATCTTCTCCTTCCTCCACACAAGACTACTGGAGTCTAGCTTCAAAGGTTCTAGGGAGCCAGGTGCCAGTGGCTCATATCTACAATCCTAGCTACTCAGAAGAAGGAGATCTGAGAATCACAGTACAAAGCCACTCTGGGCAGGGCATTCCATGAGACTCTTATTTCCAATTAATCACCAAAAGACAGAAAAGGAGCTATGGCTCAATGTGGTAGAGTGCTAGCCCAGAGTGCAGAAGCTCAGGGACAGCAGCCAGGCCCCGAGTTCAAGCTCCAAGACCTGCAAAAAAGTGGTTCCAGGGGAAAGTATGCCCATAATTTGTAGGTTCTCAGATGTATACTTCTAAATCTCAGTGCTTCACTATTTGTTTGTTTGTCTGATTGTTTACTTAGTGTGGCAGTCCTGAGGCTTAAACTCAGAGCCAAGGCACTGTTTCTTTTTTTTATATTTTTATTGTAAAAATACTGTACAGAGGGGTTACAATTACATGAGTAAGGTAATGAGTACATTTCCTATCAAGCATTGTTACCTCCTCCTTTGTTTTCCCCCTATCATCCCTTCCCTCCCCACCTCCCTCCAAGGCACTGTTTCTGGACTTTTGTGTACAAGGTTAGTGCTCTACAACTTCAGCCATCACTCCACTGCCAGCTTTTTGGTGGTTAATTGGAGGTAAGAGTTTCATGGACTTTCCTGCCTTGGCTGGCTTCAAACAACAATCCTCAGATCTCAGCCCTCTGACTAGCTAGGATTACAGGTGCAATCCACTGTTCTTACCATTGAGCATGATGTTATCTTTATTCAGCCATTCTGTTGTTTTTCCTTTTTTTTTGAAGGGGGAGGTGCCAGTCCTGGGGCTTGAACTCAGGGCCTGGGTGCTGTCCCAGAGCTTTTTGTTCAAAGCTATCAGTCTACCACTGGAGCCACAGATACATTTTCAGCTTTTTTATTGTTATTATAAAGTTGATGTACAGAGGGGTACAGTTATATAAGTCAGGTAAGGAATACATTTCTTTTAAAACAATGTCACCCTTAATTTTCAGCTTTTTTGGCAATTAATTGGAGATAAGAGTCCCATGGATTCTCCTGCTCTAGTTGGCTTCGAACTGCGATCCTCAGATCTCAGCTTCCTGAGTTGTTAGGATTACAGATGTGAGTCACCATTGAGCTTCTTGCCATTGAACCCCATGCCATCTGTGTCCAGCAGTCCTGTTCTTAAATATACATATTTGAGGGAAAATTTTACACATACCTGTCAAGAGATGTGTACAATGATGTTTATAGCAGTATTGTTTATTAAAAAGAAAAGAGCTGAGAGCAATGGGGCTTTCTCCTGATAGGAGAATGACTAAATAAATTGTAGCATGTTCATTTATTCAACTATAACACAGTTGTAAAAATGAGCTAAAACTCAATGAAGGAACAGGGATGAATATCATAAACATAAAAGTCAAGAGAAACAAGCAAATCAGAAAACAATTCATACATTATGGCTGAGTTTTTACAAAACTTCAAACACAATAAAAATGACAGAACATATTGGTAAAGGAACTATGTGTAGGAAAACATACTAAAATGCAAGTAATGACAAATGTAAAATCACTAAAGTAAAAGTTTTCTCCAGAAGGAGGAAATGGAGACTATTAAGTAGGGACATAAATAATGCATCACCAATATGAACCAATAACCTATTTTTCAAGCTAGGTGTTAGGTACATGAGTACTTCCTTTCCTTATTTAACCTATAGCTCTATTACATACACTCTTTTTATTTATTTTTGTCCATCATGGGGCTTGAACTCTTGGCCTGGGTGTTGTCCCTGAGCTGTTCAGCTCAAGGCTAGTGTTCTACCACTTAAGCCACAGCACCACTTCCAGTTTTCTGGTGTTTAATTAGAAATAAGAGTCTCATGGACTTTTCTGCCCAGGCTGGCTTTGAACTGCAATCCTCAGATCTCAGCCTCCTGAGCAGTTAGGATTACAGCTGTGAGCCATCGGTACCCGGTTCATACATTCTTTTCTATGTATGAAACACGTGAGAATAATAGAACATATGTCCTCATTCAATAAAATTTGTCGGGGCTAGGAAAGTGGCTCAGTGGTAGAGCGCTTGCCTTGCATGCATGAGGCCCTGGGTTCGATTCCTCAGCACCACATAAGCAAAAAAGAAAAAAGCCAGAAGTGGCACTGTGGCTCAAGTGGTAGAGCGCTATCCTTGAGCTGAAGAGCTGAGGGACAGCACCCAGGCCCACAGTTCAGGCCCCACGACTGGACCCCAAAAAAATAAAATAAAATAAAATTTGTCAAGCAGTAATTGAAACTGAGACACAAACAGAATGGAAATTAAAAAAGGTTTCTGGATAGTAAAGGGGAATAACAAATACTTAAAATCCATATTTTAGCTAGGAGAAACTTGATTAAACTTACACAATCTGGCCATGTATGTTTCCCAGATTGAGACAGTCTTTGTAGCTAACTTCGATTATTTATGCAGGGCAAGAGTCAAAATGATGTGTTTTATTTCAAAGAAGGCCTCATACTCTCAATTAGACCAATATTATAAAGAGGAAGCAGACAGATTATCTAAATTATTAATCTAAAACCAGTTATGGGGTTGGGAGTTAGCTTGACAGTAGAATGCTTGTCTAGCGTGTTCAGTGCCTGGGATCAATCCCAGCACCACAATAAATAAAATAAAATAAATAAATATATTCACTAAAAACAGACACACATATAACTGTAACCCTTCTGTACATCACCTCTACAGTAACAATAAAATATATTTAAAAAATAAACACAACTTAATCAAGTATCAGGAAAAGAGCAAATAGGATTTGCATTTCTCTTTGGGGGGCATATTTTTCTTCAAGTGTAGATATTCATTTAATACACTTTTTCTCACATTAGTCATTCATTCATTCATTCACTAGTTAGTGTCAGGACTGGGCCTTGAACTCAGGATCTCTTACTCTTCCTTAGCATGCTCACTCAAGAATGGTGCTCTAGTACTTCCAGCATTTTGCTGCTTAATTAGCAATAAGACTCTCTTGGAATAGTTGGAGGAGTGTCTCAAGTAGTAGGGCACCTGCCAATGAGTATAAAGCTTCAGCAAGTTCAAGTTTGAGTTCAGGAATCTAGCTTTGATATCAATCTTCAGATCTCAGCCTTCTCAATAGCTAGAACTACAGTTGTGAGTCACATATTGAAAAGTCACGTTGCTAACTTCCTACCTGTCTGCTCAGCAGGAAAGGGCTGCTGCCTCTGTTCTCGATGCCAGTCCTTGCGCTGGGCATGAGATACAACGTCAGAACAGTTTGACTCTTGTCCTTCAGAAGCTTGCTGCATCATGGGCAGAGAGACAGGGTCAGACAAACAGAGAGAAACACAGAGAGATTTCTTTAAAACTACATTATAAATGATAAAATGAGGCCAGCTGGGGGTGGCCCATGCCTGTAATTCTACTCAGGAGGCTGAGATCTGAGGATTGAAGCTTGAAGCCACCCTGGGCAAAAAAGGCTGTGAGACCCTTTAATAAACTACTAAAACAGCTGGAAGTGGTGCTGTGGCTCAAGTGATAGAGTAGTAAAAGAAGCTCAGGGACAGTCCCCAACCCCTGGATTCAAGCCCAAGACCAACACCAAAAAAAAAAAATATTCAAGCAAAATGCCAGGGCATATACAGGAGGGAGTAGAGCAGAGGGGAATGTACCAGTGCTGTCTTATTCAAGCTAGTGGAACTCAGTGGAAGATCAGATGGAAATTTCTCAGGAGAAGGAAAAGGTATTCTGGACACAAGGATGGATATACAAGGAAGCACATGGCCATACAGGGCACAGGACAGCAAGACATTCATGATGGTGGTAGCAATGTGTAAGAGGTTTAAATGCACATTGGTGGACCATTGGCAAAAGCAAAATAGTCCTTCAAGTGTGATAGAGTAGAAGATGGGCATGTTTAGGGGACCTGAACCACACTCAAATTCAGGTTCCACTACCCCTTGAAGAGTAATTTTGACTGTATCATTTAACCTTGCTGAGTTTTGTTTAATCCATAAAATGGGAATCATAAGACCTCTTTATGAGTTGATTGGGATGACTCAATTAGGCTTGAATATGGAAAGTGTCTCAGACTAAGATATTAGTTCCTCTTCCTCTTCCTCTGGTTGCTATGAGGATATTACTTCAGTATTCCAAACAAAGTGATCTAAAAATGACTGAATGATGAAATAGTCACTTAGACTTTTTTGAGAATACATCAAATGTGAAAAATGAGGTTAATTTATATAATTTTTGTGTGTGTGTGTGGTATATGTACTGGTCCTGGAGCCTGAGTCCCTAGATGCTTTGGCACCATCCCTGAGACTTTGTGCCCAAGGCTAGCACTCTACCATTTGAACTACAGTTCTACTTCCAGCTTTTTGATGGCTATTTGGAGATAAGAGACACAGATTTTCCTGACCAAGCTGGCTTCAAACCCTGATCATTTCTAATCTCAGCCTCCTGAGTGACCAGGATTATAGGCAAAAGCCACCACAATTTGACAATTTGGCTATATATATTATACTGGTAGGTTAACCTGTGTGTGTGTGTGTGTGTGTGTGTGTGTGTGTGTGTGTGTGTGTACATGTGTGTGAATGCATGCACCAGTTCTAGGGCTTAAACTCAAAGCCTGGATACTGTCCCTTAGATTTTTCACTGGAGGTTGTTACTGTATTACTTAAGACACACCTTCACTTCTGGGTTTTTGCTAGTTAATTGGAATTAAGAGTCTCACAAATTTTTCTGCCCAGGCTAGCTTTGAACCATGATCCTCAGATCTCAGCCTCCTAAGTAGCAAGGATTACAAGTGTGAGCCACTGGTACCAAGCTGGTTGACCTTTTAAATTCTATGTTCTACCTGACACAAATAAAGAGTTTGGTATTTGTGTTTCCTAACTTCATGTTCAACAGGGTGGGAGAAAATAGTTCAGGGATCAGGAAGGTGACTAGGAATTGATGAAAGAAATCACTGTGGTCAATCTCCAAAGTGTGCTTACCCACACACAGAGGGTCAAGTGCTTGTTACATGCCAGGCCCTATGCTAAGACTTTACCTGAATTATTGCATTTAAACTTCACAGCAAACCTTCAAGTTTAGGCATTATTACTGGGCTTCATTTTATAGATGAGAAAATCAAGCCCTAGAGAAGTAACTTAGTCAAGTACCCAGGTCTAAAGCCAGAGTTGAAATTCTTTTTTTTTTTTTTCAAATGCTGTACAGAGGGGTTACAGTTACATGAGCAAGGTAATGAGTACATTTCCTATTGAGCATTGTTGCCTTCTTCTTTGTTTTCCTCCTACTATCCCTTCCTTCCCACCTCTACAACTAGCCCCCACCCCAACCCCACACTGAAGTTGTAAATTTTCTTTTCAACATAGTACTTTTTACATCACATTGTTACAATGAGTCAACCTGTATCCTTATTTAAAGATTTTGCTTTTTTCTCTTCCCCTCTCCAAATTAGAGAAGAGTATATACAAGATTCAGGAAACCTACATCAAATACAGTGAAAACCATGTGGGAGGAACATACAAAGAAACAAAAAAATCACATGGTACATTATACATACATTAGAAACAAAAGCAAGAAAGAAAAAAAGATATTTTTGTCCCTGTCTTTGGGGGAGTTCATTACACTTAACATCATCCTATATGGTCATATGTACATAGCTTTTGGCCTTTTCTGCTTGTCCTACACATGTACTAGTTATTGCAAATAAGGGAAATCATGGGACCTATGTTTCTTTGGGCCTGGCTTTGTCGGTGGTAGGGCTTGAACTCTGGGCCCGGGCGCTGTCCCTGAGCTCTTCAGCTCAAGGCCAGTGCTCTACAACTTGAGCCACAGTGCCACTTGCAGTGTTCTAGTGGTTTATTGGAAATAAGAGTCTCATGGACGTTTCCTGCCTGGGCTGGCTTTGAACCATGATCCTCAGATCTCAGCCTCCTGAGTAACTAGGATTACACCAGAGCCCAGCTCAGAGCTGAAATTCTTTTTTTAAAAAAATTTTATTTTATTTGTGAACATACTGTACAGAGGGGTTACAATTACATGGGCAGGATAATGTATACATTTCTTACCAAGCATTGCAGCCTCCTCCTTTGTTTACCCTTCACGTCCCTTCCCAGCCTCCCCCCTCCCCCCCATCCCAATCCTTCTCCTCTCGCCCCCCCCAAACCGACGTTGTAAAGCTCAGAGCTGAAATTCTTAACCACATCTTTCAGAGAATCACACCACACAACCACACATGGATCATGTCCCTTATTTTGAAGTACTGAACTGTGTTGTGATAGGCCTTGGAGAGGTCTTCCATCCTACAAAGGGAAGATGAGAAACCATTACAAAAACAGTACCCTGAGTTTTATGAAAGTAGCCATCTATGATGGCTTTAGATGGAGCCAATCACCTGTAATGAACTTTTCTGTACTCCCTGGGCCATGAGTCACTTGTTTCTTCCCCAACCTCCACCTTCACCCCAAAATGCCCACCCTCAATTCCCTCACTGTTGGAACATACTTTTTGTTGTTCAGTCTTTCTCTATCCATGGAAGTGGAGGCTCTTGAATTCTGGCTAACATCCATTTCCCTTTAGGGCTATTTGTGGAAGAGGGGGGTGAGTAGTGACTTAATGACATGCTTTCCTTAACAATCTTCCCAACCTATCATCTAGAACAGGGTTTATAAGCATTCATCAACAACACCTTAGCAAAGTAGGTTAGTAGAATGAGCCCACTACCTGTTTAGGAATCTGGAAAGCTAAGATTGTGGTTTTTTTGTTTTTTGTTTTTATTAAACCAAGATTCAAGACTCGGGTTTTAACTCCAGTCCCTCTGATACTCAACGGCCCTCAGAAAGTTGATCAGCTGTTCTGGTTGTCCATCTTCTCCTTGCCTTCCCTCCACCCTCACCACGATTGTCTCCTTTGGCAAAAATGAAGGCTAAGCCTTGCTGCCTTACTTCCCACGGAACTAATTAAAGTCTACAAAGTACTTTGAGAACATTCAGTGTGGAGTTCTTGCCAAGACAGAATTACAGGTAGGAATAGAAAGGAACAGGAGAAGGTTAAAAGTAGGATAGTTAAGCTGCTCTGTGCAGAGCTCCAAGCTGCCTCTGTCATCAAGAGGTCCTAAGCTCTACTGCTTAAGAAGGGTTACCTTCTTTTCCTCTCAGAGGATAAGATGTAAGACAATGGGGCAGGCTCTACACTTCTGTCTATCCTCAGAACCACACGCAGACCCCTTCAGACAACACTTGTCTTCTGAAAAGGAAGTGGTTGGATTTATATTTGGGGTTGGAGCAAAGCCATCTGATGCAGGATGTTGATTGTTATATTTTCTGGGCTTCCAACTGTGGTTCGCTAATGACTGCTCTTGAGTAGCTTCTGCATGATGGCCTTGACATTGGCACCTCTGGGAAGGGAGGAGGGATGAACAAATTCCTCTGAAGAGTCGGGTCCTGCGCAGGAAGAGTTTACCTGTGAAGACAGCACATACACATATATAAAAGCAACCTAAGAACCATTACAAAGCCTCACATTAATGTAGGCAAATAAATTGCTTTGGAAAGATTAAGGTTAGACTTCAGAAGAACATCCTCCCACAGTAGATGGTGTGGATTCTTTTTTTTGTGTATACATTTAGAAATATCCCTGTAGGAAAACAAGATTCTTTTGCTCTGACTACTCATCACATGTGTTACTTTAAAGTGTGTTAGTACATTTGGGGGTCTTTTAAGTGTGTTATTCTTCTCTTAAGCAGGTCAACTGTACCTTGGCTATTTTTTCCCTTTCTTCTTTCATTGTCCTATAAAGCATTTCTGGTTCAGTCTCTCCCATTGTCATATCCTGACAAAAGCTTTCTTCTGTCCACTGTACAATCAACCTGTCCTCTTATGGGACATGGCATAAACCAACTGAACAGTTTTGGTACCTGTCTCAAATGTACCAATGCCATCAGGGAACAAGGAGGATGGAAGACGTGTTCACACCTCACACATTACCAGGAAGTAGTCTCTGCTTCCTTGAATCCAGAGTCTCTTGTGGCCTTTTACTCTTATAGACGGTTCTCTGGTATCTCAATTATTCAAATGACTGATAGCAAATAAGGATACTGGTGACCAAGAATGACTTCAGATACAACATGAAGAAGTATTCTATGAGGGCTCTGACCTAAGCAGAAAAGGTTTCTCAAGAGGTATTAGATGGATGTTAAAATGGGGAAAGGACTGGGCATCAGTGGTTCATGCCTGTATTTCTAGCCACTCAAGAGGGTGAGATTTGAGGCTCATGGTTTGAAGCCAGCCCAGGCAGGAAAGCCCATGAGACTCTTCTCCCCCAATTAACCAGCAAAAAGATGAAGTGGGCCTATGGCTCAAGTAGCAGACCACTAGCTTTGAGAAAAAAAAAAAAAAAAGCTCAGGGACAGTCCCCAGGCCCTGAGTTCAAGCTCTAGGACTAGCACTAAAAATAAAGGGGGGCAGAGGGGGAATCAGATAGATTAATATAGGTAGGGTGAATGTGACCAAAGTACATTAGCTGGATGAATGTAAATATCACAATGAAAACCCTTGTACAATTAATTTATGCTAATAAATTTTTTAACAGAAGAGGAATAGGTGATTGGAGAGATTTATTTCATTCTGGCCTTCACCTAATAATGGAGTAAGGAGATGGCCACACCTTATGATGTGGAATAAAAGGAGCATGTTGGGCCAAGATGAAGCATTAGCTACCAACAACTGCAGAAAGGGACAATCTACACAGATACAATATCTTTGAACAGATCATAGTGGGGTACCGACTCCCTCTTGCCAGGATCATATCTTCATTAGCAGAAGAAACAAGGCAAAAGGGAAGGGAAGGAGATTTTGGAGAAGATGCCTGGCATCAGTTTATCCTGGAGCTGTGGTTTCAAGCCAGCACTTCATCTGCTTAGACTTGCAAGGCTTATGCCTGCAGGAGAACCACCAAGCCAAGTCTAGCAGGTCCCGTCTTCCCATCCAGCCCTCTCATCTCTTCTCCCTGCTGTAGCTCCAGCATTGCTCATCTTCTTTTCCTTTTAAGCCACACCCAAGACTTTGCCCATTTCCTCCAAACTTCCTGAAAGTAGATGAATGATCCCTTTAGCTTGCTTTTGTTGTGAATACTGACTTGGTCAAGTCACTGCTGTACCAAGCACTGAGGATATGGAGGTGACTGACATACATCCTTGCAGCAAGGCAATCACACATCTTGTTGTCAGAGCTGGGGGGCTGTATTCCCCCTAACATATCCAACTTCAGCAAGGAGTTGAATTGGAGAATATGGTTGTGGGGGCACGGTTGTGGGTATTCATCCTCCAAGTGCTGAGTCAACAGTTTCTCCACTCCCACTTCCTCAGAGTTGGGGAGTTGGAGGAAACCACATGAGTTTCACTAATCCCCCCATCAATGGTACCCATTGCATTACTGGCCTCATTATTTCTTAATGGGACTTGGTTGATTACAGACTGTTTAATTACAGTGACAGATTCCTTCTTAGTTGGGGGGGCCCTCGGGCAAGAAAATAAGGGTGAGAATATATGAGGGGGACTGAAGCTGCAGTCAAACCCCTGATCTTCACCCACCACCCTGAGATCCAGTGCAGAAGCTACTGTGAGGAAGAAGTTACTGGCCAGTGATGCCTCTCACTGTCCTCCACCTCCCTGTAGTAACAGAATTCCTGGGAGAAGAAAGAAATCCGCTTCCTCCGATAGCTGTTTGCCTAATAGAATTATCCTCCATTACACATTTGTTATTTATTTATTTACTTATTTATCATTAAGCTTTTAAAAGATCTGATACTCAGAAAGAAATAGCAGTCTGGGCTTGGTGATGTGTGCCTATAATTTCAGCTACTTGGGAGACAGAATTAGAATTGTGGTTCAAGTCCACTCTAAGGCAAAAGCGTGAGGCCCTATCTGAAAAAATAGCTAAAGTGAATAAAGCATGGCTCAATTGGTAAAGGGCTTGCCTAGCCAGTATGAGATTCTCAGCTCACTCCCCAATAAAAAAGACAGGAAGAGGGGGAGGAGGAGGGGAAAGGGGAAGAGGAAGGGGTCGAGAGAGGTAGGAGGAGGGGGAGGAGGGTGGAGGAGGAAGAGATGGAAAAAGACAGAGAAAGAGATCATGTTATGATTGAACTACAGTTAAAATTCTTGGTACTTAACAAGCATGATAATAGCTATTTATTAAGTGAAAGAATACAGAAAGACAAAATAATCAAGTCAAAGTCACATTGAAAAAGGTGGCTGAAATACTTGTCTGAGCTCCTTGATCCAAGAGACCATTTCAGGAAAGCTCCTTCCTCTTCTGCTCCCATGAAAATCACCAACTTCTTGGCAGCATTGACATCAGAAGGCACTTTTAGTATTATCATATATGTTCATTGACCAAAGGAGAGGGGAAAAGGAAGAGAAGGAGGGAGGGACATTCTGTGTGTGTGTGTAAGCATTCTTGTAACAGTAGATGTGGGAGAAGCACGGAGCAGGAAAGGTAAAATAAAATATAAAAATATATAGACAGGTGCCCATCAGAGAAGAAGGTATGGGATTAAAAAGATATTTTAGATAATAAACAGAGAAGGTTTGAGGATGGTCCAAAATGAGATTTAGTCCTTTTGTGGTCATAAACTGAGCCTATCATACCTATTCCAGATACTCATTAATATCTTGGTGTAATCCTTGGTCAGATGCATTAATAAAATGAAACTGGACAATGAAAAACTAGAGATTATTAGACTACTAGAGGTTTGGGGGATTGAACCCAGGGTCTTGAACATGCTAAGCATGCATTCTACCACTGAGCTACATCCCCAGCTCCATAGAAGATGAATATTTGAATTTCATTTTGCTCAAGGAGTTACCTTAGCAAGTGTTATTTACATAACTAATAGTCATTGGAAAGAGTTTGCAATCCAAACTTGGGAACTATTAGGTTGGGGCAGCCAAGATGTATATTGAAGGTCAAGGAATAATCAAGCTAGATTTTAAATTTTTCATAGATAATATACCTGCCAATTTAAGAGTTGGCTATTTATATTCATATTCTGAACTACATAATTTAAGGGGAAATTTCTTGTGTCCTTATCTTTCATTTGTCATATTCATCATCAGAGGTAGTTACCTCAGAGTTCTTTTCTCCCTTCTTTTATATAAACTGGCTCATTCCTTATGCTGGGAGGGTATTAAACTGTCTATTAAACACCCTAAATTAATCACCCAATAGTTTAAACATAATAAACATGTGAACTGTCTCAGTTAATTGACCCAAGAAATTGTGTTCATCCCCTGAATCATATTTTTTCCTCTCTCTCACACTTTCCCTGACACCCTAAGCTAATGTCATAAGCAGGAAAAAATATTGTTCTGGATAAGTGCTGAATTAATATCCAAAATTAAGGCAAGACCTTAAAAAGGAATTTAAGAAATAATTCAAAACTGTCTTTGGAGGTTCCACTCTGTGTTGAGGGAGTGTGTGTGGGGGGGGAGGGTAATTCTAGAGAAAGAGCAAGCATATTATTCTCTTCCCACTCTTCCTACCCCAGGAGAAAGAGGAGGTGAGATTGAATTCATGAAGCAGAGACAAAGACAAAGAGAAACAGGATGACACCAGGAGCTCTAGAGGTAAGTACTAGAAAGATGTGAAGAAACAAACAACAACAAAAACCAACTTAGGGAGGAAAGGATTAAAATGAAAGGACATATCTAAGATTCGTGTGTGTGTGTGTGTGTGTGTGTGTGTGTGTGTGTGTGTTTTGCACCCCTTAGACTTAGATCTTGATTTAGGTCAATGAGAAGGAGCAGGGAGAAACCGCTAGGTTTTGGAGAGAAGGCTGAGCTGTTCAGATAGAAAGATGTGTTGTTTAAAAATGCTGAAAATGAAGTCATATACCTGCTGCCTCCCTGCCTCACAAATTGATACTCATTAGCAGTGGGAAGGCCACCCAGTTTTTTGCAAGGTTATTTGTTTCATGTGAAATATGTTGTCAAGGTCCAGACAAGGAAAAAGAGCATCATTGATGAGCATCTACTCTGGTAGGCCATGGCGGGAACTGGGAGCTGACCATATCCAACAATGTGATGAGTTGATATTCAGAGGACAATTGAACATAGCAGTCATGCTTCATTCCTTCTGAAAAAACAGGAGGACGCTGCAGAAGCAGGGACTGAGGGAGACAGGGGAAAACATTTCCCAGAGGACATGACTCTCCTTTCAAGTAGCCTTTAGGGCAGCCTTTATTAATATCTCCCCATCAAAGATGACTTAGATGCCAATTAGTTGAGCTTGTTAGAAAATAGTGATAATGATAATAATAATTTAAATATTTCCTCATCTGTAAAGGGGATCAAATAACAATGTTTAGCAGATATAATACATGAGAGAAAATATAGAGCTCCATGAGTGGTTTTTAGTGAACTCTGTGTGTGTGTGTGTGTGTGTGTGTGTATACACTTGTCCTTATGTGTGTTGAGGGGAAAAAGTTTCATCAGTAAATACTAATTTTCTCCCCTCCCCTACTCTTTTGGTGAAATTCAGGTTTAAACACAGGGCCTTGTGCTCAGTAGGCTTTATTTATTACTTAAGCCTTGCCTCCAGTTCCTCTTTAGATTTTGTTGTTCCAATCCTGGGGCTTGAACTTAAGGCCTGGATGTTGTCTCTGAGCTGTTTTGCTCAAAGCTAGTGCTCTACCACTAGAGCCACAGCTCCACTTCCAGCTTTTCTGGTGGTTAATTGGAGATAAGAGGCTCATGCACTTTATTATAGAGGCTGACTGCAAACTGTGGTCCTCACATCTCAGCCTCCTGAGTAGCTAGGATTACAGGCATAAGCCATCAGCATCTGATCCCCCTTTAGGTATTTTTGAGACAAAGTCTCATTATGTAGCCTACATTAGGCTTGAACTTGCAATCCTTTTGCTGGGATTTCTGTTGTGAACCATGACACCTGTCTTTCTAATCTCTTTTCTATTCATCCTACGTTTTCTTAAGTATGAAATGGGTATGGACTGCATTCTCCAGAGGATTTGATATGATAATCAAAGGGGCTCAGTGGATAAGAAAACATTTAGGAGTTCCAAACTAACACACATACATACACACACACACACACACACACACACACACACACAAAGTAAAGGTTATCATGATCTCCATGAAGCCATATTTTGTCAGCGCCAATAGATATGCATAAAGGAATCAACTGCATACCTTTCATTATACCAGCATATTTATTTCATGAACATAGACTATATCCATAATCTTTGCCCCTGATTCAGAACTCAAGGTAGAAGAACCCTGCAGACTCAAAAGAGTGAAAAAAGTGCAGCAGTGGAGCGCACTGGACATTGATGAAAGTGAACTATGCAACTCGTGGGTGGAGATGGGAGGAAGGGAATGGGAGAGAATGAGGGAACAGATGACACTATGCAAAAGGAAATGTACTTTTTTGGGGGGAGGGTCCGGTTGTGGGGCCTAAACTCTGGGCCAGAGAGCTGTCCCTCAGCTCTTCAGCTCAAGGCTAGCTCTCTACCACTTGAGCCACAGTGCCACTTCCGGCTTTTTTCTTATGTGGTGCTGAGGAATCGAACCCAGGGCCTCAGGCATGCAAGGCATGCGCTCTACCACTGAGCCAACTTCCCAGCCCGGAAATGTACTTATTGTATGTATGTATGTAAAGACAACTCTGCTGTATATCACTTCTAAAACAACAATAAAGTAAATTGGAAAAAAGAAAAGACTCAAATTTCCTTGCTAGTGGGTCCATCCTAGCGTAGGAGAAGAAAGCTGTTAAGTTAGGAATTGTTCAAGTTTGAGTTCACATCCCAACCAAATATTAATTAACAAATGCCTTTAAACCTTGGTTTCCTTACTTTCTAAATGGAGTTAAGTACTATCTATTAACCCTTCCCCACCCACATGCCAGGGGACCAAACCCAGGTCTCTGCATGCTAAGCATGTGCTCTGACCCTGAGCCACACTTCCAGCTTACCACTCAAGTCACAGCTCCACTTGTGGCTTTTTGGATAGTTACTTTACAATAAGAATCTCATGGACCTTCCTGGTTAGGCTAACTTCAAACCATGATTCTCAGATATCAGCCCCCTGAATAGCTAGGATTACAGGCATGAGCCACAGTACCCAGCTCCTGTGCTACTTTAAATAGATCCTAACATCAAATTAGACTTTGGGGCCTTTCTTATCCCAGGGAATAGTGAATAGGGAAAGAGTACTGACTGTTAAAAGAAGATGTTTTCACACAGGGTTGGCCCAGCTCATTTTGAAAAATGGTTCAATGTAATAGCTATGTAAGACATCTATGAGAAATATGCTGACAGAAAGTCACCTGCTTATAGTACTCAATTATGAAATTAAAGTGGAAAAGCAAAACTGTCTGAGCATTGAATTGGGTTCATCAGACAATGTAGACAAAGATTCTGTTTCCCACTCTTGATCTGTCTCTCATTTAAAATATAAGCTTTGTGAGAATACGGAGCGTGATTGTTCTACCAATTGATATGCCCCTGGCACCTAGAATGGCACTTGCCACATGGTAGCTGTGACAAAATATCGAGATAAATATTCATTTAATTAAATGAATACATAACTTATTTCGACAGCTCCTGGATCCATTCTGGCATTGCCATTAATGGGGGACCTGGGATGTTGGCAAAGAGGACAAAGTAGACATTGATCCTTAGGGCAGGGGAGACATGAAAGATGGAGTTGGTACAGGCAAGCTCTTTGGAGGGATGGGCATATAGAAAATTCCACATAAAAACTTGAGTACTCCATTGAGTACTTACTTATTCTCCAACATTTTATGAGAATACATGGTGTGGCAGGTGCAGTAGTTTGTGCTGTGATCATAAAGATGGACAAGATGTTCTCTTGAGGTTTTGGTGAGCATTCACATGAAAACAAACACCATAAAATGGATCTTAGTAAACATTGTGAAAAGTAATCCCAGAGAAAATAGAAGGACTCATGTGTCTGAAAGAGAGCTAGGTTCTTAACTTTGTGAGTTGGGGTTCAAAGCATGTTCTTTTCTTGCATGCCTGTGCTGATACTCGGGCTTGAACTCAGGGCCTGGGGACTGTCCCTGAGCTTTTTCACTCAAAGGTGGTGCTCTACCATTTGAGACATAGCTCCACTTGTAGCTTTTTTTTTTGGTGGTTAAGTGGAGATTAGACTCTCGTGTACTTTCCTGCCCAGGCTGATGAAGCATGAGTAAATCCTCACTTATTAGGGAGCAGAGCAAGGCAAGGTCCAGGATGTTCTGTGGGAAGAGGAAGCTATGGATGTGGGGTAATGACACAGTGCACAAGGAACCTGGGCTTCTAGATGCAGAGTTCCTCAGTGCTTGTCTAGAGCAAGTCATTCATAAAGCAAGGAGGCCCAGTGGCTCATGTGCTATCCCCTGGCTGAACAGGTAATGCATGGATGAGGTATCAAGAAGTTACTAGGAGGTTTTTTTAATGGGACATCAAAAGGACTGAGTTGTAAAATGCAAATGAGAGAAAGGAAGAAGTGACTATTGAAGAGACTACCCCCCCAAAAAGCCATAAATCCACTTAACAAAATATGGCATATGTATATAAAAATGACTGGGGAGAAAAACACTTATGAAGCAACATAAAAATATATGCATATCAACATAGTACGTTAATGTGGTGCTGTGGTAATTCAGAGTAATCCCAAAATTAAGTCTGGGTGAGAGGAATTAGGGATTGCTTCCTAGAGGACAGGAATTAGATCATTAGAAATATGTACAAGTCGTTATGTCGAAAAACAAACTTTACAACTTTGGTGGGGGGTGGGGGAAGGTTTGGGTGGGGGAAGGGGGGGGAGTATGGGAAGGGATGGGAAGGGGAAACAAAGAGGAGGCAACAATGCTTGATAAGAAATGTAATCATGGGGCTGGGAAGGTGGCTCAGTGGTAGAGCGCTTGCCTTGCATGCCTGAGGCCCTGGGTTCGATTCCTCAGCACCACATAAGCAAAAAGAAAAAAAGCCGGAAGTGGCGCTGTGGCTCAAGTGGTAGAGTGCTAGCCTTGAGCTGAAAAGCTGAGGGACAGCGCCCAGGCCCAGAGTTTAGGCCCACGACCAGACCCGAAAAAAAAAAAAAAAAAAGAAATGTACTGGTTATCTTGCCCATGTAATTGTAACTCCACTGTACGGTATTCTCACAATTTTTTTTAAAAAAAGAAATATCTGGTTAAGTGGTGGTTAAATAATTTGGTAATAAATCAAGCAAATTTTGAGAATGTTTTCAGAGATCAGTCAAAATTTGCTCCCCTGACATGCCCCCAGCCTGGGTTAATACTTTGCCTGTCACATTTGCCACTTTGACCAGTCTGTTCTCATTTCCTATTCTGCAGATACTTCATTCTGTTTCTCACAGGTAATTATGGCCTTCAGATTTCCTGTGGTCCCTAGAGTATGGGGGCAAGTTGCCCTAGGCCACAAGGAGGCAAATTATCCTGGTAATTTAGGTATCAATTTTATTTTATTTGAATAATCAAGTTCATCTTTCCAGTTGTCTGCTTACAAAACCTTGGCAGCTGACTATCCCCAAACCAGAATTTCCTGGGAACACAAATACATGTCTTTTGGGCCTCTTGATTCCTTTTTTTTTTCCAGTCCTAGGGTTTGAATTCAGGGCTTGAATGCTGTTCCTGAACTTTGGGGTTTTTTGTTTGTTTAGTTTAGTTTTGCTAGCCTTCTACCACTTAAGCCACAGCTCCACTTCTGGAATTTTTTTGGTGATTAATTGGTAATTAATTGCCCAGGCTGGCTTTGGACTGCAACCCTCAGATCTCAGCCTCCTAGGCAGCGAGGATTGCAGGAGTGAGCCACCAGCATCCAGCTTAGGTCTCCTTTTACAATGTGCCACTTGAGGCAACTTGGAGCAACATACACAACAATCTTCAGCAGGAGTCAATTTCCTGTAGATACAAGGATGAAGACAAATATCTGGTTTTATTTGTTAAGTATTTCACTCAGAAATGCCACAGTAGCCTCAGGGCACTCCTTACTATGAGATGCTAAGCTCTAGGGCTAATTGGTTAGACTCCCGCCAATGAAGGCCATTCCTTCTAAGATGGGATTCAGAAATGGTTAACATTCAGAGCCTTCAGCCATTTAAATAACGATGGAGAAGAGAAAGGGAGAGAAAGTTGAGGTCGATAACTGCGCTTCTGGGACAGGAAACTGGATGTTCCCAACTGAAACAGTGTCTCCAAAAGATAGAGCAGGTTTTGAGGAGGTAGACCAGTCTGGCATTGGGGCAAATTAAGTCTGAGCTCCTTGAGGATAGATAGCAATTGGGGAGACTGGGTTTGCTTAATCTGTGTGATGTCCTGGTTTGTTTCATTCTTCTTGACTCATGCCTCCTACCATAGTTCATGTCTTCATAGGGTAAGTCTGATGTCTAATGCTTCTTTATTACCAACCTTCAGGTAGCCTCATGGAGTCTATTCACAACGAGTGGTAATAGTAGTTGTTAATAAGGAGACTGAGAAAAAAAATATTTGAATACCCTTCCAGAATAAACTCTTCACTCAAACTCCAACCCTGGCTTTTGTTTTGCTATAGTTTTAGGAAGGAATGGTTCTTTTGTTTAGCCAGTTCGGACAAGTAGCTATGCTGCTTGAGTAATACTTTCTCACTCTTTTTCTCCCTGTCCTCTCTCCTACTGTGTTTGTTTATTATGTTTTTATATTATTAAATAATATATAAAATGAAACATGGTTGATGATTTAATAAGCCTATCATCCTGAGTGTTTTCTCTTTCTGTCGGTCATGGGTCTTGAACTCAGGGCGTGGGTTCTGTCCTTGAGGTCTTTTACTCAAGCCTAGTGTTCTACCATTTGAACCACAGCACCACTTCTGGTTTTCTGGTGGTTAATTGGAGATAAGTGTCATACAGACTTTCCTGGCCAGGCTGGCTTTGAACCACAGTCCTCAGATCTTAGCCTCCTGAGTAGCTAGGATTCCAGGCCTGAGACACCAGCTCCTGGCTGTGTTCCTTTTTTAAAAAAAAATTAAATTTTATGACACATAGATTAAAGCTAAAACAAACTTGTTCTAATCTTATGATATGTAAAAATTGACGAATCAAATAGAAAAATGAGCATGGGTGGCTCATGTTATTATCTTTTTCTTTCCTTTTGATTTCCTTCTGTTATCTAGGCTGGTCCTGAATTCCACCTTTCTACCTCACCTTTCTGAGTAGCTGAGACTACACATGGGTGCTACCACACCACAGCTTGTTTTATTCTTACTTATTCACAAATCTCTTATACAGTCAAGGAATTTTCAGTTAAGAGAATGATTTATGATCAGCAATATTTGTATACTCAGAACTTTATAAAAATAACAGAATCTCAGTTCCTGCCCCAGACCTCCTGTATAAGGGGCGACATTTAAACATAGTCCAGAAGTGTTTCATAGGTACACAAAAGTTTGAGAAGCAACAGTCTGGGTATTTTGTCTTTGGTCAAGTTTTAATGTTTAATATTTTCCATGGCTGAGCACAATTGTATGTACCAGTTTCCTAGTTGCTAGGAAAGCAACTGCCCAAGCGGGGAACAAAAAGAATAGAGCTTGGGTTGTTCACATTTTAAGCGCCAGTTTTTGGTATCTTTTGTGTCTTTCAGGAATTTGTTCATTTCATCTAAGTTGTCAAATTTGTTGATATAAAGTTGCTCATAATGTTCTCTTTGAAAACCTTTTTGAATCTCTAGTCTCTCCTGTTTTATTCTTGATAGTTGTAATCTGTGTCTTCTCTGTTTTTCACAATCAATCTAGCTAGAGGTTTATCAATTTTATTAGCTCGTTCAATGGCACCACTTTCAGTATCATCGATTTTCTCTATTGTTTGTCTGTTTTCTATTTCATTGATTTCCACTCAAATCTTTACTATCTCATCTTTCTACTTACTTTAGATTTATTTTGTTCATCTTTTCATAGGTCCTTAAAATAGAATCTTAGGTCATTGATTTAAGACATTCTTCTTTTTCAATATAGCCATTCACAGACACGAGTTTTCCTTTAAATATTGTTTTGGGGTGTGTGTGTGTGTGTGTGCACGCATACACGTGCACACATACATAGGTATACATGCACATGCACATGTACACACACACACACACACACACACACACACACCAGTCTTGAACTCATGGCCTTACACTTTCACTTGGCTTTTTCCACTCAAGGCTGGTGGTCTACCACTTGAGGCACACATATACTTCTGATATTTTGCTGGTTAATTGGAGGTCAGAGTATCATACACTTTTCTTCCCAAGTTGACTTTGAACCTGGATCCTTAGACCTCAGCCTTCTGAGTAGCTAGGAATATAGTTTTCAGCCACCAGCACCTGGCTAGGGACTGTTTTAATTGTATTTCATATATTTTAATATTGTCTGGGTTTTTCTTTTTGGCTGTATTGGGATTTGAACTGGGATCTTACACTGGCTAGGATGGTACTCTACCATTTGATCCACACCTTCAGCCCTACATTATTTTAGAGATGGAATCTCACACTCTTTTCTGACCAAACCTAACAGCTTCTTTTTTTTTTTTTTTGGTCCAGTCGTGGGGCCTGAACTCTGGGCCTGGGCGCTGTCCCTCAGCTCTTCAGCTCAAGGCTAGCACTCTACCACTTGAGCCACAGCGCCACTTCCGGCTTTTTTCTTTTTGCTTATGTGGTGCTGAGGAATCGAACCCAGGGCCTCAGGCATGCAAGGCAAGCGCTCTACCACTGAGCCACCTTCCCAGCCCCTCCTAACAGCTTCTTAGGTTGATTAGTTTTGTTTTTCAAACGAACTAAAACCTTAATGCTATTTGATGACTTATTCTCCAGATTTAGAAAAGAGTTACAAATCTTTTTTTTTTTTGCAAATATTTTTTTGTTGATTTCTCTTTGCAGTTATGGTAGTTTTGCTTCTTTTAGCTACATATAACTTGATAATTATTTATTATTATGTCCTCTTGATGATCTGAATCTTTTATCATCATAAAACATCATGTTTATCTCTCTTACTATTCCATGTACTGAGGTCTATTTTCTCTGAGATTAACACAGCTTCTGCTTTCTTATGAATTGTGATTGTATACCTCATCTTTTCCTACCTTTTTACTCTTTTTATGTTTATTTTTTGCCAATCCGGGCCTGGTGCTGTCCCCGAGTCTCTTTGTGCTTAAGGCTAACACTCTACCACTACACAACTTCTGGCTTTTTCAAAGTAGTTTATTGGAGATAAGAGTCTCATGAACTTTTTGGTCCAGGTTGGTTTTGAACATTGATCCTCATATCCTCCTGAATAGGATTACATGTGTTAGTCACTGGCACCCAGCTGCTTTTTACTCTTAACCAATATTTTGCTCTATAATTAAAATGTCTTTCCTGTAGACAACATATGGTTGGATTATTTTGTGTGTGTGTGTGTTTGTGTGTGTGCGTGTGCACACATGCGCTCACATGCACTGATCCTGGGGTTTGAATACAGGACCTGGGTGCATCCCTGAGTTTTTGTGCTCAAGGCTAGCATTCTACCATTTGATCCATAGGTCCATTTCCATCATTTTTGTTAGTTAATTGGAAATAAAAGTTTTACAAACTTTCCTGACTGGGCTGGCTTCAAACCAAGATCCTCACACCTCAGCCTCCTAAGTAGCTAGGATTACAGGCATGAGCCACTGGGACCTGGTCTGACAACTTTTAGCTTTTAATTTTGGGATTAGACCATTTATATTTAATGTAGTTATCAACATAGTTGAGATTAATTCAGTTCATTCCATCTTTTCTTTGTTTCCTTTTCTTCTTTTGGATTAACTAAATTTAAACATCCCATTTTTATCTTCGCAATTGGCTTCAGAGCTACGACATATCATTTTGCATTTTAAGTGGTTACTCTGGTGTTTGCAATATGCATTTTGATGTATCAACATCTATTTGATATTCATATTCTTTTTTCTTTTTTGTGCTGGTACTGGGGCTTGAAGTCAAGGTCTTGTACTCTTGCTTGGGTTTTTCACTTATGACTAGCATACTACCATTTGAGCCATAGCTCTACTTCTAGAGTTTTGTTGGTTAACTGGAGTTAAGAGTCTCATGGAGGGGCTGGGAAGGTGGCTCAGTGGTAGAGTGCTTGCCTTGCATGCCTGAGGCCCTGGGTTCGATTCCTCAACACCACATAAGCGAAAAGAAAAAAACCGGAAGTGGAGCTGTAGCTCAAGTGGTAGAGCGCTAGCCTTGAGCTGAGAGCTGAGGGCTGAGGGACAACGCTCAGGCCCAGAGTTCAGGCCCCATGACCAGACCCCGCCTCCCCCCCCCCAAAAAAAAAGAGTCTCATGGACTTACCTGCCTGAGCTGGCTCTGAGCCTTGGTCCTCAGATTTCAACCTCCGGAGTAGTGAGGATTACAGATGTTGGCCTGCTGAGCTCCAGGCTAATTAACAGAACTTTCACATATAATGAAAGTAAGGATGCTACATCAGTTTACTGCCATTTCATTTATGCTACTGTCATCATACATCTTGTTCTGATGAATTTTTATATACCCTACAATATATCATATTCATTTTGTTTTAAATAGCCAGTTATATTCTAAAGAAAAATTTAAAACAAGGAAAGGTCTTCTAATGTTTACCCACATATTTATAACTTGGAAACTCTGATAGGTACAAATTTCCACTTAGTATCATTTTTCTTCAATCTAAAAACCTTTCAGTTGGGTGCCAGTGACTCATGTCTGTAATCCTAGCCACTCAGGAGGCTGAGATCTGAGGATTGCAGTTTGAAGCCACCTTGGTCAGGAAAGTCTGTAAGGGTAGGAAAGTTGGCAAGACTCTGTCTCCCGTTAAATCACAGTAAAAGCAGGAAGTGACACAGTTGCTCAAGTGGCAGAGTGCTAGCCTTGAGCAAAAAGAGCTCAGAGACAGTGCCAAGGCCCAGAGCTCAAGCTTCAGGACTGATGGAAGAAAGAAAGAAAGAAAAAAAGAAAGAAAGAAAGAAGGAAGGAAAGAAGGAAGGAAGGAAGGAAGGAAAGAAAGAGAAAAAGAAAGAAAAAACACTTTTAACACTCAGAATTTATTTAGATTCTGTTTTTCTGGACAAAAATTCTTCATTTTGAAGAACTCTTGTAATCAGACGTAGATTCCAGGCTTGTATGTGTTTTTCTTTCAATACTTCCAAAATTTTATTTTGATATCTTTTATCTTACATTCATTTAGATAAAATATTTATTTCCTTCCTTCTTATCTTCCTTCCTTCCTTCCTCTCTTCCTTTCTCTCTCTCTTTCTTCCTTTTTTTCTCTCTCTGATTTTTCTCTCTCTTCCTTTCCTTCTTTCTTTCTTTTTTTTCACAAAGCTGAGGACCAAGCTCAGGGCCTTGCACTTGCCAGTCAAGTGCTGTTCCACTGTGCTAAATCCCCAACCCCCAGATAAAATATTTCTAATAATTATTATTTTTATATTTAATGTTTCCTTCAGTTGTTTTTGAATATTTTAACAATCTGTTATAATGTATATTACTGTAGTTATTTTTAAGTGGATAATGGTCATTGTACTTCTCAAATATGTATGTTTACAGTTTTTTCTTAAAGTACAGTAAAATTAACCATTCTTTGGTGAAATACCTTTTTCTGTCCCATCACAGAAGATGTTAAATGACTTGACATTGCCCAAATTATCAAAGCTCTTTCTTTTCTTATTCTTTCTGAGTAAGGATTGAGGCCAGGGCCTCAGGCATGCTAAGCAAGTACTCTACCACTTAAGCTCCACTGAGGCTCTTTCTTAATTTTTTATTGGTATTTTTCTCTCAGTATGATTGTGTGTGTGTGTGTGTGTGTTTGCTGGTCCTGGGACTTGAACTCAGAGCCCAGATGCTGTTCCTGAGTTTTTGCTCAAAGCTAGTTCTCTACCACTGGAGCCACAGCTCCACTTCCACTTTTCTGGTGGTTAATTGGAGATAATAGTCTCTGGAATTTCCTTCCCAGGGTTGGCTTGTACCACAATCCTCAGACCTTAGCCTCCTGAGTAACTAGGATTACAGGTGTGACCCACCAGTGCCAAGGTGTATCTTTTTTTTATGTTTTCACATCCACTAATCTTTTATTCTGCATTGTCCAATTTGCTTAGTAAGCCCAGTCAGCAAAAATACCCATTTCAAGTATGATCTTTTCCATTAAGAAAATCCATTCTAAAGTATTTTCTCCTGTCCTTATGTTGTTTTGCTCTGAATACACACACACACACACACACACACACACACTATTTTGGATCTGTGAATCTGTGCCTGCTGCTTTGTTTTTGGTGATTCTCTTCCTGCTGGCTTCTCCCCACATATTCTTGCTTTATGGCCTTTGAAGAGTTACTTGTCAAGAGTTTTGCAGCTTAGGATGAAGCTGTCTTCACTGTGGGAAGATTTGCTAGCTTTTGCTGTGGTAAGTGCAAGTCTAGAATCATTTCAAACCAAATTTGAAGTTTGAGGTTTTCTTTGATTTCCTACTTAAAATAAATTTAGGTTGCAAATCACTCTGGCTTGAACTTGTCCTCTGTTCTATTCAGCACTAAAGAAACTCTCTTATAGTCCTTTGGGGGAGGCAGCACCTAAGGGTGCCCTATCCTCTGTTGTTTTTTTTTTCAGTTTTATTAGAGGAAGGCCTCCCTTCATACCATCCATTTGGGGCCAGCTTTGAATTTTAGCTTCTGAGGCCAGCCATCAAAACCAGAGTTCAAGTTTGCTTTTATCAGTAAAATGCCTTCTGGTTAAAAGTAGCCTTCTCTTTTCCACTTAGCACTTTGAGTTTTCACTTTTCATTAGAGTTTGGCTAGCTATGTCTATGCTCTCTTGTCAGCTCTTTGATGCTTTTAAGATGTTTTAAATATTTTATTCAGCATTTTTAGTTGTTTTCAGCAAGAAAGTTGATTCAAATAACCTGGCTTGTCATGTTCCCAGAAACTGAAATCTGCTTTAAAAACAAAAAGCAAAATCCAACCAGATTCCATCAAGTGGACTTTATAAGCAATCAAAACTAGTATTGATTATGGTTTTACTGTTGCTGGAGGGAGGGAAGATATTGTTTGTGTTTTGTTTTATTTTTAGTTTTTGCAAGCTAATATATATTTTCCAAGAATTGAGAAATAATCACATGATATGGTAATTTGTAAGGATTCCAATATAAAGCACTTTTTTCTGAAAATCATTTTGGGATGATACATTTTTACTGTATTTTTAGACATATACGGTAAATAAGTACATCACACAATACTTAACATATAGTAGATATTTAATTTTATCTTTCTTCTCTTTTACTCTTTAAGGCTCCTTTAAAAATTCCAAATTGCAGCGGGGCACTGGCGGTTCACTCCTGTAATCCTAGCTACTCGGGGAGGCTGAGATCTGAGGATCATGGTTTCAAGCCAATGTATGCAGGAAAATCATGATTCTTTTTTTTTAATTGCCAAGGTGATGTACAGATGGGTTTCAGTTACATAAGTAAGGTAATGAGTACATTTCTTGTCAGCCTTGTTACCCCTTCCCTCAATTTTCTCCCTCTTTCCTTCTCCAACCCCCCTCCAATTTGTACAGATTGTGTCCAACATATTGTCATATATATATATATATATATATATATCAATATATCAATGTTGCATGGGTTCTCCCCTTGTCCTTTGTCTCATCATTCTGAGTCCATGACTCTTATCTCCAATTAATCATCAGAAAACCAGAAGTGGAGCAGTGGCTCAAAGTGGTAGAGTGTTAACCTTGAGCAAAAGAGCCCAGGGACAGTGCTTAGGTCCTGAGATCAAGCATCACGACTGACAAAACAGAAAGAAAGAAAGAAAGAAATCCATGTTTCCTAGCTGCTTGGGACAATGTGATTCTGTAGGTCACAATATTTAATGTACATATGTGAAAATGGAACTAGATAACTTGAGGCAGTGGATGGGGCTTGGAGAGATCGAGGAGACCAATGAAAGGGATGGACACTGATCAAGAGGCATTGTACTTACAAATTGACGTATTGAACTAAAACACATTTGTATAACTACTTAAATATAATTTAAAAACTTTAAAAAACAAACCAATACAATGTGATTCTGCTCCTGCTTAGAGTAAGTAGCTTGATCAGTATTACATTTCTAAATTCTCAATGGTAATGAGTCTCTCTCTCTGTCTTTCTCTTTGTCTCTTTTTGTCTTTCTCTCCCTTACACACACACACACACACACACACACACACACACACATACACACACTCACACGAGACCACATAACCTCACTGATTTTGTGGCCTTTTATTTTACAGGGATTGTTACAAAGCATAATGACCAACATATCATAGAAGAAACAAATTCCATTTAGAAAATGAAAACTTCTTGGGTGTAGGCAGAAATTGTGTTCTTTTCTATTTGTGTAGGACTTGGAAGGTTCTAAGAGAGAAATAGTGAAACAATGTAGGCTCTTTCTTTGGTGACTTGAACCACAGTGGGCTAGCCTCTCCACAGTGGGATGGTCTCTCCACAGTAAAACATGCTATCTCTTACACATGCTTAATGACCATTGTGTAGAGGACTCAGGTCTTCAGCAATAGCAACCTCTCCAACATTTAAAGCATATCAAAGCAAGTTTTATAAGATTGCCAGGGGAAGCGGGGTACTGGGGCTCATGTCTGTAATCCTAGTTACTCAGGAGACTGAGATCTAAGGATAATAGTTCAAAACCAGCCCAGGCAAGAAAGTCCATGAGACTATTATTTCCAACTAGTGACCAAAAAAGCCAAAAGTGGAGTTGTGGCTCAAATGGTAGAGTGCTAGCCTTCAGTATAAAAGCTCAAGGACAACTCAGTCCTTGAGTTCAATCTTTTTCTTTTGGGGGTCCGGTCATGGTGCCTGAACTCTGGGCCTGGGCACTGTCCCTCAGCTCTTCAGCTCAAGGCTAGCGCTCTACCACTTGAGCCACAGCGCCACTTTCGGCTTTTTTCTTTTTGCTTATGTGGTGCTGGGGAATGAACCCAGGGCCTCATGCATGCAAGGCAAGCGCTCTACCACTGAGCCACTTCCCCAGCCCCCCTGAGTTCAATCTTCAGGGAAGTTACCAAAAACAAAATGAAAAGATTGCAAGAGGATAAGGAAGTACATGAGCCCTCTCTCTTCCTCACTACATGTTCCCAATCATCAACACTACAATAATTTCATATTAAAATGGAGATTTTTCTCTATCAATTATGTCTTTCATTCATCTCCAAGTCTGTGATTTCTTTGCTGATAGAGTTCTATCCATGCTATAGGAAGAGGCCAACAAAGGGAAGCATAAAGTTGTAGTTTCTCAAATTAAAGCACTCTTACAGAGGGACTAATTTAATATTTGTACAAGTAATTCCACTGAAAGTCCACAAAAGTCATGAATTGTCCAAGGTTGAAGACTCACTGTACAACATCCAAATTGCTGACTTTCAAGTTATTACACATCTCCCTACACCACACTGCTGGCTCCTTGCATGCCCCTCGGGGAGTTTTCTCATCCATAATTCATATTTGGAGACAGTGAGGCAAGGGCAGACCTTGAGGCCAACTGAATAAAGTTCTTTATGTTGTTGCTAAGAGAATTCAGAAGGCTTAGAGATAGAGAAGAAATGCAAAACGAAGAAATACAATCTAGAAAGGGACAAGGGAACAGGGTTTGGAAGTAATGGAAAATCAGGAATGATAAAAGAGGGAAAGGCATCTCAAATGGGGAAAACTGGTATTTGGAGTCTCAGTCCACAGCAAGGGTGAAATGTGGGGGGTAGGGCACAATACCAGTAGCAGGAATAAAGCATAGAGTTTAGGTCAACAATGTCCAGGAAATGAGGAATATTTCAAATAATACTAATTTTCTCCTTCTGGTATAAGGAAGATATGGAATCAAATTGACATTTGCTCTCAAAAGAGTATGATAAAAGAATGAAAACACATCCAGCTGGAAAGTAGAGTGGAGACAGTGAGAAGGAATGAGCTAGAATTACTTTAGGAAATTAAGATGAGATTAGATGACAGAAGCACTCTAGTGTGCACTTTTAACTGAAAGAGGTCAAAGATTCAGGAAATCTCGGAACAAGGTCTAAAGGAGACACCCTTCAGTAAGAGATGAGTTAAGTTCAGTCCTGCCTGGAGGCAGAGGGAGGGATGAAATGTCCTGTCATAGAGTCTAGAAGTCTGGAAGAGGGCCGATTCATGGAAACAAAGCATCTCATTATAGAGAGAGGTTGAGAACAGCAGGAAAAAGCTCCAACCTATTTGCCTGGGGCTTCAGAGCCAGGTAGAAGTTTGCTGGCTTGATTAATTTTTTAGACTGATTATGACAAAAAGAAATTTTCAGTTAAACCAAAAGGAAAAGATTTCTCACGATGCAGGCACAGAGTTTGGATCTCACTTACAGGAGAATTGAGTAACTGGACATAACCAGATGGGACAATTCAGACACCACTGAAAATGCAAATAGAGGAATAAAAATGATTTCTGTTTGGAAAATGTAGGCTTCAGCTCAAAGGCCTTGAGCTTGTCAGGGAGGATTGGTTAAGTGAGGGTTCTCCCAGCCTAGTGGCTATACAAGAACTGGCTTCTGGGAACCCACAGCGAAGATTGGGTGTGTCTGAGCGTGTGCTGAATTCCTGGCTTCAATTACAGACTACCAGGCGACTGAAGAGTCTGTCATTGCCTATGTCATCATATTTACAAGATTCATAGGTCCCCTCTCGAGTAGGCTCCAAGAGTGAGGACTTCTCTGCACCTGCTATTATTGTCCACCACTATGCAATAGGCAGAGCAGAGCTTTGAGGGGATTAGAGTTGAAGACTCCCTAAGGGATGGGGAAAGATAGCTTGGAGAATCTGCACTGTGCTTCTACTACCTCGATCATGGGCTCCACGTTGCAGGCTAGATTGGACTAAACTTAACAGTGGGATGAAGTGTGAAAGGGGTATGGAACAGTAAGAATGATCCCAAAAATGTGCAATACAACTTACGTCAAAATACAGTGTACATGGGGTTGGGAAGGTGGCTCAGTGGTAGAGTGCTTGCCTTGCATGCATGAGGCCCTGGGTTCGATTCCTCAGCACCACATAAATAGAAAAAGCTGAAAGTGGTGCTGTAGCTCAAGTGGTAGAGCACTAGCCTTGAGCTGAATAGCTGAGGGATAGCACCCAGTCCCAGAGTTCAGGCCCCATGACCAGCAAAAAAAGAGAAAGAAAGAAAGAAAGGAAGGAAGGAAGGAAGGAAGGGAAAGGGAGAGAGAGAGAGAGAGAGAAAGAAAGAAAGAGAAAATACAGTATACATACACAATGGAATTTTACTCATCCATTAGAAAAAATGATTATTGCATCATTTGCAAAGAAATAGAAAGGCTTGTAAAAGACGTACAAGTCGTTACGTCGGAAACGAACTTTACAACTTTGGTGGGGGGGAGGAGAGTTGGGGGGGGCGGGGAGAGGATGGGATGGGAGGGAGAAACAAAGGAGGAGGCTACAATGCTTGATAAGAAATGTATTCATTTTCTTGCCCATGTAATTGTAACTTCTCTGTACAGTATTCTCACACACACACAAAAAAGTTATGTTAAATGAAATAAGTCAGGCCCAGAGAGACAGAAGTTGCATGTTGACTCTTATATGTAGAAGCTAAAATTAGTTTATAACTATATGAGTAAATACATTGGGTATGCAAGTGCATGCAAATGTATTAAATGAGATACAGTAAGTTCAGGGGAGAACCTAGCGTTACTCCTTAGACAAGGGAAAATCATAGTTCAACAAAATGAACACTAGGAAACATACTTGAAAGAGTTAAGGTGGGGTCAAGGGAAGGAGGCTAGGTCAGTCAAGGAAAGGAGGGGGAAGAATGAAGTAAAAAATTCAATGTATAGCCCACAAGATTAATAAAAGTGAGGGAAGAGGTAAGGTTGGGAGGAAAGGTGAAAATGTTGAAAGGGAAGACACTAATCAAGATACATTGTGTTCATAAACTACTTTGTTGAATACAACTCCTTTGTACACCTACTTAGAGAGAATAAAGAGCCAAGCGCCAGTGGCTCACGCCTGTAATCCTAGCTACTCACGAGGCTGAGATCTGAGGATCACAGTTCAAAACCAGTCAGAGCAGGGAAGTTCTTGAGACTCTTCTCTCCAATTAACCACCAGAAAACCAGAAGTGATGCTGTGGCTCAAAGTGGGAGAGCACTATCCTTGAGCTAAAGAGCTCAGGGACAGCACCCAGGCCCTGAGTTCAAGCCCTATAACCGGAGAGAGAGAGAGAGAGAGAATAAAAATATCTTTTTAGAAAGATGATATCCAAATAACAAAATAATACTCATTTTCTTCTTCTGTAGGAAGTTTTCTTTTTCTTTTTGGGTCCAGTCGTGGGGCCTGAACTCTGGGCCTAGGCGCTGTCCCTCAGCTCTTCAGCTCAAGGCTAGCACTCTACCACTTGAGCCACAGTGCCACTTCTTGCTTTTTTTTCCTGCATATGTGGTGCTGAGGAATTGAACCCAGGGCCTCAGGCACGCAAGGCACGCAAGGCAAGCACTCTACCACTGAGCCACCTTCCCAGCCAGGAAGTTTTCTAACTTCCAGGAACTCCTCAAGAAGTAGAGATGTTTTATTTCTCTGGGATGGGGGTAGACATATGGTGAAAAGGACCTCTGAAATTTCTTTTCTAGTGAAATACTCTATGATGCTCTTCTGGCTATCAAAACCCATATAAATGCTTCATCCATCACCACCATTCAAAAGTCTGCTTTCTTCCAGTAATTGGTTCTAGGCTCTTCACTGAGAGATGCCATTAGAGAAAAGACAGGCATGGGGAGCTGGCTTCTCCTCAGAGTGAAACTCTCAAACAACCAGCTCCACATTCCTCATGACTCATGCTACCAGTGGCCCTCCCCCCTCTCCAACCGCCCCCCCCCCCGGCAGCTGTGCCCTGCAGGTCAGTGGGCTGGGAGCCTGGCCACATCTGGGACATCTGACATCTGCAGTTTGGAATACGATGTCTGTCCTGATAGTCAGGACCTGCCTCCTCCCATGCCCCGACCTGGGCCCTAGGTATTATGGTGAGATGCTACCACAGATGGGATGGACAGTCAACAAGGAATCTGCCCTACGGCTGCCTGCTTCATCGGGGAGATCAGATCGTAGGCCCTGTGGTTAATCTCGGATTCCTCCACTTGGCATGGCATAACATCCTCTTAGCCCCTGAGGAGGAGGCACTGCTCACACTCCAAGGATATAGGTGTGAGGCACACAAGATTTCCTCATTTATTGAGCATCTACCATGTTCTAAGTCCTATGCTAAATGGTGGGTGTATAACCATACCCAGAGTAACATAAGCCTTGCAGGTAACTCACCTCTGAACAGATCCACAAATGTTAATTTGTATTGCAAAGGAAAACGAAAAGTGAAATAAGCTTACATTGCTTGACCTATGGATGACTGCACAAAATCACTGATACCCATACAAACACACAGGCCATTGGAGTCTATAACCAGTGCTATTTCTGACTCCTATGTTTCTGTCTAGCCCAAGACAGTAGAAGTATGGAGTCAGCAAAAGTGTGTGGACAATCCACAAATCAGGAATAAAGGTTGATCCTATGTCAATATGAAAAGTCACCCTTAGCTAGTCATCTAGATAGGAAATCATACAGAAATTGATCTCAAAATTCCATTTGCATTCAACACTAACGTTGAATAACTTTATCTTCACTTTCTCAAAGGCTTATTCATTTGAAGTGAAAGGGAGAGGAAAGAAGGAAGAGAGAGGAGGAAAGAAGGAAGGAAGGAAAGAGGGAGGGAGGGAAGGAAGGAAGGAAGCAAGCAAGTAAGGAAGGAAGGAAGGAAGGAAAGAAGGAAGAGAGGAGGAAAGAAGGAAGGAAGGAAGGAAAGAGGGAAGGAGGGAGGGAGGGAAGGAAGGAAGCAAGGAAGGAAGGAAGGAAGGAAGGAAAGAGGGAGGGAGGGAAGGAAGGAAGGAAGGAAGGAAGGAAGGAAGGGAGAGCGGGAAGGAGGAAGGAAGGAGGAGAAAGGAGGAGGAAAGAGAGATGGGGAGAGGGAGAAGGAGAGAACTTCACATCCTAGGACTTTTTAATCCTCCTAGCTAGAGCTAGTTACTGAACTGATGGAAAGAAGTTGTGTGGCTTCTTTATCTGAAGTTAGAATAATGGTGTCAGTTGCCTTTTTCCTGCATTTGGTAGGCAGTCCAGATGGATGAGATGATCTCCCAAGTCCTGTCTTCAGGCCCGAGGCAGTCATTGGTCATTTTAGAGCAAGACATCTAGAGAGAAAGCTAGGGTGAATGGAAACCATCTTCTGAGGCATGTCTTCCCCATGGCTATATGGCTCTCTGATTTCTGAGATATTAACTGGATATTAGCTTAGATTGCAGTTGGTCTGAAATTTTCACTTACGTTAGTAGAAGAGTTTACAAAACTTTAATCCCCTTCACAAAAGCTAAAGAAAAAAATAATTCCAGGAGGACTAAAATGCTATCCTCTAGTGTGCTGTCGTTACTCTCTATTTCCTAGTCTCCTATCAAAGCCCATCTCAGAACCTTTTCCTACAAAGGTTCTTCTTAACCTCAACTCCAATTGACAGAACATCTTTGCTCCAGTTTCTCCTAGCTATTTAGTTGTAACAATATACACTTGAATAAGTGTGTGTGTGTGTGTGTGCCAAGTGTGTGTGTGTGTGTCAAGTGTGTGTGTGTGTCAAGCGTGTGTATGTGTATACCAAGCTCAAGTCTGGGGCTTGAACTCAGGGCCTGGGCACTATTGCTGAGGCTTTGTGCTCAAGGCTAGCACTCTACCCACTTGAGCCACAGCTCCACTTCTAGCTTTTTGGTGGTTAATTGGAGATAAGAGGTTCACAGACTTTCTTGCCAAGGGCTGGCCTTGAACTGTGATCCTCAGACCTCAGCCTCCTGAGTAGCTAGGGTTATAGGTATAAGCCACCAGGGCTAGGCTCCTTAACATTTTTAGTAAATCCTAAAATTATATTTGGGCTAGATTACTGCTCATCACTGAATGAGACAAACTTATCTGAATCAAGTTCTGAGAGATGGACCAGTGAGGAAGCAATACCAAGAATGAGATATCACTAACCCAGGAGAGAAATCCTGATTTTGTACTTCGACTTCTACCTTATAAAAAAAAATTGTGTCAGTACTGAGGGTTAAAGTTAGGACCTGGGTGCTGCCCTTCAGCTTTTTCACTCAAGGTTGGTACTATACTACTTGAGCCACAGCTCAAGTTAACTGGAGATCAAAGTCTCACAGATTTTAATGCTCTGGCTGGCTTCAAACCTAGATCCTCAGATACCAACCTTCTGAGTAGCTAGGATTATGGGTGCAAGCAACTGGCACTCAGTGACTTCCATATTTTCAATGTTGTTTGAAAACACAATGAGTCTCCAGCTAGACTAAATTCTGAACTTCCACTCAGAAAAAGCCTCAAATATAAGCTTTATCCAGGGGAGATGCACAAAAATCTAGAGCAAGCAGCACTTATAACCTTACAGATTACTTGGACAGGACTGTAGAAGGAGGGAAGGATTGGGAGCAAAGGCAAGGGAAAGTAAGAATTAAAGAGAATTATAGGTTCTCTGTTTCCCTTTATTTTATCACTTTTTTTGGGGGGTCTGGTCGTGGGGCCTGAACTCTGGGCCTGGGTGTTGTCCCTCAGCTCTTCAGCTCAAGGCTAGCACTCTACCACTTGAGCCATAGCTCCACTTCCGGCTTATTTCTTTTTGCTTATGTGGTGCTGGGGAATCGAACCCAGGGCCTCAGGCATGCAAGGCAAGCGCTCTACCACTGAGCCACCTTCCCAGCCCCTTTATTATCAGTTTTTGAAGTCAGTTGGCTTACCAGTAAGATGAAACCTGGACACCATTGGTATGGATGGACAGCTAAGAGAAAAAGTGGTATCAGAATGGGAACTTCCCTGTCCAATAGAAAACAAGACACCAATAAGCACGGAGAATCAATGCTGCAGAGGGTAAGGGTTTATCTTAGAATTGGAGATCAAGAGAACGGAGATAATGAAGGACTAGAATAGGTAGGTGACAAGGAGGCATTGGTAAGAGACCTGGGAGGCTTATATTTGTCATTTTAGGTAGTCAAAAGCGATCCCAACTCAGTAGCAGTAGCTCATATCCTATTTACTCAGGAGGCTGGGATGTGAAGACCAAGGTTCAAAGCCAACTCAAGGAGGAAAGTTCATGAAACTCTTATCTCCAGTTTACCATATAAGGCCAGAAATGGTACTGTGGCTCAAAGTGGGAAAGCACTATATAGCTTTAAGCACACTAGCTCAGGGACAGCACCCAGGTCCTGGGTTCAAGCCCCAGAACCAGCACACACACACACACACACACACACACACACACAGACACACACACAGAGCCATCCCCCTCACCTCTACCAACTGGCAAATGGGAATATCAGCTTTTGACAGGAAAAGAAATGTCAGTGATGTTTCTGCAGCATAAAGAAGCAAACTTAGTAGGAAGGGTAGAATGAATGCATTTAAGCAAATACTTTGCTTCCTGCTGACATACAAAAGCTTGTTTCCTCTTATCCCCCCCTCCTCCCTTGTCTCTGGCTTCTCCCTGAGCTGACTCGATCAGACATCCCTTTAAACACCTTGTGCCAAGCAGGAAAGCTAATCTCAAGACAGTTAACAAAATTTCCAAAGAGAATCTGTTTTCAGGATCATCTTTTTTCATCTTACCTTCCAATCCACACCTTATTTTATTTTTTATAATTTTATTGTTCCTAGTAATGTGTTGTACTATTATTAATGTGTTGTACTATTATTTCATAAGTCGGTAATGAGTACACTTCTTTTTTTGGACAATGTCACCCCTTCCACATATTATTTTAGATGCTCCCTTCTAATCATAGCTAGAGGTGGAGACTACCCCGAGACTGCTTTGGACAGCACAGAACAGTGCCATTCAGGTTAGAGAAACAAGTGTAAGAATAAAATCAGCATAAGCACAACCAGCTCTGTTATCCAGATTAACTTCTATTTCTTGAATACCTACTAGTGTACAGAGCATTATGATAAGCACAGGGACATACAGGAATATACAGTTCAAAAATATACAATCTCAACCTTCCAAAAGCCAACAAAACAGTAAACAGACAAATACATATATAAGCTATTCCAGTACAAAACCATGCTATAATTAGAAGCTGAAGTAATATGACACTCTAGCTGGGAAGAGACAAAAATAATTGTCACTAGAGATCTCATAAGTATTCTGGGAGGAGATTTTTAAGCCAGGCTTTAAATAGAGGGTTAGACCTTCGTAAGTGGATGAGGAAAGAAATAATAATTCCAAATGGAAAGAACAGCATGTGCAAAGGTCTGGCGGCAGAAGAACATGCAACAAGCTCAAGAATCGCAAGCAGACCCATTAAAGGGTAGTCTGGGTGATGTAATGTGATGAAGAAATAAATAAAAGCCATCTCAACATGGTGGGCTTGAAGACCAAGCAACAACAACTGGATTTTACTCTCTCTGTAATGAAGAGCCAAGTAATTAGACTGATGACTACTCAGGAGACTGAGTTTTGAGGATCACAGTTCAAAGCCAGATTGGGCAAGGAAGTCTGTGAGACTCTCCAATTAACCAGCCAAAAGCCGGGAGTGGAGCTATGGCTCAAGTGGCAGAGTGCCAGCCTTGAGTGAAAAACCTAAGTGACAGTGCTCGGGCCAAGTTCAAGTCTCAGTCCAGCACAAAAATAAATAAAAATAGCAGTCCATTCATCCATCAATCAGTAAGACTGATGTGCCAGGTCTCTTTGAAATTTCCAGAGAAAAGGACTCACTTCCTGAAGTTTGAGAACTGTCTTGTAGTCTAAGGATAAATGAAATTCCACACACTGAGTCCATCATGGAAGTTGCTATCTTTATCAAGTATATTCACATCTCCACAACTCCATTGGCATAGACGTAAAAATGAGAGGCCAAGGAAGAGCATAAAATCTCTCATCAGAAGGTCTTTAGCAGAAAACAGATTTTTATGTTCTTTCAGAGGTGTTGGTCAACATTTAGTTATGAGTCAGCAGGTTTATTCAGATGGCACTGTGCAAAGTCTCTTCTGGGACATTGGGAGTGATAATAGAACACAGAGATAAAAAAGAAATAAGATGATGTTAGGAACCTATAGAATAATGGCATCCTCGGGCCAGCTAAAGCTAATTAAGGACATTTTCCAGGAGAAATGAGTTTAGGATCAGGTAAAGAGGAAATGGACATGGTTAAACAGGGGGGACAGAGAAACCAAACCTGGAGTTGGGGAAGGAGGTAACTGACCTGTGTAAATGTTTGGAGACAAGTCCCAGCAAGCATGTGTGCTGTGTGTCATATGTGGGAGACAGAGAACAAATGAACTCAGCTGGAATGGAGAGCCTGTAACAAGAGCTAGCAAAGGACTCCATCCATGGAAAGGCCACTTTCTAGCACAATATCCTAGATCAACATCGGACATTCTCCCTGGCCTCTCCAGAAAGAGAGGTAGGAATTTTAGTCTCCTTTTCTTCCTGTATTTTCTTGTGACACAGGTTATATTCCTAGTTGTTCTGGAACATTGACTCATTCTCCTGTTATGAATGTGAGTGTCATAGGGAATATGCTGTTATTGTATGAAGGGACAGAGTGAAGCCAGGGCAAAGACAGCTATTAGGTCCCAATTCAACTTATAATTAAAAACGGAGCGCCGCTTTGACTAAATTTATGTTCTTGGAATTCCATTCCTCATCTTTCTTTTACTCTGAGAAGTGGCATTTGTTCCAGAATGACTCTAGAAGGGCCCGACATGCCTTGCGTTCATTGTCATCCATGGTCAGAGCTTCCTACATCAACCCACAACATCCTCCTTTGTAATCCTATCCAGAAACACAGTGGCTACCATGGACATTTCCTGAAAGGGTCCGAATACTGGAGTCAAAGCTACTCCTTGGCTACTCTGAACAGCCACTGTTGACCATGAAGGAAAAGCTGAGTTTACTTTTGCTGAGAAGAGCAAAATCTTCACACAGCCTAACTGCAATTAGGAACTGAGGACCAAGGCATTCCTGAAATCCAGCTGGGCGATCTCTTCTCGTGTTCTCTCTAAGCTCTACATTCCACCATAGAAGATAGTAAAAAAAGAAAAGAAAAGAAAATACTACCCCACACCCTTCAGTATGAAAAAGGTACATTTTGGGATGGTTTGGAGGCATCAAAATGGTAAGCAATTTTAGGGTACAATTAAGACCTGGCTGCTCAACCCTACAATAAATTACCATCAAAGGCACTCACACGTCAATAGGGGAAAAACACATGTGCTTGCAAGACGATGTGTGTTTGATGCTCATAAAAAAGATAAAAATATAGGTCATCATCCTGTAACGAGCTTGTAGGTGTCGGGACGTGTGCTGTTGGGGGAAGTTGGGGAGGGGAAATGGAGGGAATCAGCAAGCCCAAGAAAGGGCTAGAGATCAGCTCCTCTCCCTAAGTTTTTCCTTCTGCTCGGGACTTCTGCTGAGCAAGGAGGAGATGCAGAAGGCTCTCTGCCATCTTTTATTTCATGTCTTTCCCCTTGCCTGCCTCTTCCCCCACCCCCCTACACCGCACCACTGGATTTCCTACATATTAATCACCTCTCCCATTTTGAAATCAGCCGGTCAGGCTATTATTCAAGCATTGTTAATGACACCATCAGCCAAGGTATCAATTAGGCAAGTTGGGATAAGAAGAGCAGAGAGTAGGCCTGGCCAGTGAGCAGAACACAGGTTTGTTTTGGTAAAGGTAACCCACAAGAGAGCAAAGCCCCTAACACTTGTTTTAACTCATCTTAAAAGCAATTGCAGATGCATCGAAGTCTCTAGAAAGACCGAAGCCAAACACTCGTTCGTAGTAGCTACAAGCTTGCCTCGTCAGTTGACCCTTAATTGGGCTTCAGCCAGTCCCACCAAACTACTCCATATTTGGAGGCAGAGGCCGCCATCAACTAGCTCTGGAGCAGAGCCTATTCCTGTGGTTGGAGCCCAGTATCATTGGATGGAATGCTTCCTCAGCTACTTTCAGCAGATTGTCCTGGGTGGAACTTCTCTTTATAACAGCAAACACCTCAACTTCTTTTGAAATATAGCTGAACATTTTGTCATCCAGGAAGCTTTCCCTCAAATAAAGTCTTTCTACTTGTTGATGCTGTATTTCTTACAACAGAGTATAGTTTTCCCCAAGCGTTTTCCAATGACAAGAGCCAATTCTTTTTATTTTATTCTTTTATTGTTTGCAAAATGGCCCTACCTCTTGCACATCCATGCTCCTTCTCTTTGTCAAGAAAGATTCCATTCTGAGCCAGGCGCTGGTGGTTCATGACTGTAATCCTTAGGTACTTAGAGGAGGCTAAGATCTGAGGATCAGACTTGGAAGCTAACCTTGGACAGGAAAGTCCATGAAACTCATCTCCAAGTAATCTCCAAGAAGCCAGGAAAGGATCAAGTAAGGATCAAGTAGTGGAGCATTAGCCTTGAGTGAAAAAGCTAAGGGACAAGACCTAGGCCATGATTTCAAGTCTTGGCCCTAGCACACTGAACACACACAAACAAAGAAAGGCTCCATTTTATTTATTTATTGTTTTTTTTCAATTTTTTGTCTTTTTTTTTTGCCAGTTCTGGGGCTTGCATTCTGTGCCTGGGTGCTATCCTTAGTACTCTATCACTTGAGCCACAGCACCAATTCCAGCTTTTCCTGGGTAGGTTTGTGTGTGTGTGTGTGTGTGTGTGTGTGTGTGTGTGTGTGTGTTTGTGTGTGTAAGCGTCTCACTGACTTTCCTGCCCAGGCTGGCCTCGAACCACAATCCTTAGATCTTAACCTCCTGAGTAGTTAGGATTATACTCATGAGCTAGCAGAGTCCAGCTAATTTTTTGCCTTTATAGTCCCGCGGGCCCCCCCCCCCAATCAGTGGAAAGGCTCTATTCAGAATAAATGTGTGTGATAGGTCACCAAAATTCATATTCTAGAGAAAAGGAAGAAACCAAGTCTAGAATCAAAACTACAATATAAGCCAGGCATAGAAGTACATGGCTACAATCCCAGCATTCATGAGACTGAAGCAAGAAAATCATGGGTCTGAGGCCAACCTAAACGACACAGTTAGAACTATCTCAAAAAATAAACAGAACTAATACATAGGAGGAGTCAATTGAGCTATCATGACCTCCAAGTTCCTTTCATATACTTAGGCAGATTTTGTTTCTAGATACTCCTTACTCTCTCTCTCTCTCTCTCTCTCTCTCTCTCTGCCAGTCCTAGAGCTTGAACTCAGGATGGCTCTCTACCACTTGACCCACAGTTCTACTTCTGACTTTCCTGCCTGGGCTACCTTCGAACCATGATCCTCAGATCTTAGCCTCTTAAGTAGCTAGGATCACAGGCATGAGCCACTGGTTCCCAACAGTTCATTAATTTAAAAACATCATATAATATTCTGTTATGTGGATGTTCTGCATTTTGTTTATTCATCATTTGTTGATGGAAGGGATGACACTACTTTTCAGCTGTTATGTATATCTATATATGCAAGTATTTACATGATTGTGGATTTTAATTTCTTTCTTTTTTTTTTTGTCGATTGTGGGGCTTGAACTGGGCATCGGTGCTGTCCCTGAACTCTTCAGCTCAAGGCAAGTACTCTACTACTTGAGTCACAGCGCCACTTCTGGCTTTCTGGGGTTAATTGGAGATAAGACTCATGGACTTTCCTGCCCAGGCTGGCTTTGCACTGTGATTCTCAGATCTCAGCCTCTTGAGTAGCTAGGATTATAGGCATGAGCCACCAGTGCCCACCTGGGTTTTAATTTCTTATGGATCTATACCTAGCTGTGGAATTGTTGGGCACATAGTAATTCAAAGTATAACATTTTGAGGAACTTCACTGACTTTTCTTTTTTTCTTTTCTTTTTTTTACACAGACTGTTTTCTAAAGGAGCTCTATACTTTATTATTTAGAGTGTAAGTTTTAACTTCTTTAAAAAGAGGAAAAGAAATAGGGGTTGGAGGTGTGACTCCGTTGGTAGAACACAAGCCAATAAGTGAAAGCATCAGGTACTGAGTTTGAGTCCCAGTCTTGGAACCAAAAAAAAAAAGGAATTGAGTGTAAGGTGGTGTGTGTGTGGGGGGGGTGTGGGTGTGGGTGTGTGTGACATTTAACAACCTGATCCATGCCCTCGTTCCTTCTCGCTTTAGTTATTTAGGGGATTGGACCTCACCTTTATGTCCAGGTTGATCTGGATCTTGATCCTCCAATTTGTGATTCCCATGTTGCTAGGATGCCAGGTGCATGACACCATGCCCAGCTCTTGGTTTTGCCTGGGCTGGAATCCTCCAGATCTCTACCTCCAAAATACCTGGGATTAAAAGCCAGGAAACATGTTTTACTCCTCCTCTATTAAAGGTATTCATAATTATTTTGTTCCTGATGAAATTGTTTTCTTAATCTCATTTTCAGATTGTTTATGACATGTATTATAGTATTCTTTCAGACACTGTAAAGCTATATTAGTCAGCTTTCTGTTACTATACTAAAATGCCTGAAATAATCAATTTATAAAGAGGAAAATGTACTTTAGCTCATAGATTCTAGTCCATGATCCATTGGTTCTATTGCTTTGGGCCTGTGTTAAGGCAGAACATCACAGTCAGAACATGTGATAGAGCAAAGCTGTTTCTACCTCCTGCCAGAGAAGCAAAAGAGATTGGGGCTTAAGCACAGGTCTGTGCCTTAATTACTTAAAGCCTCCCACTGAGGCCCCACCTCTTAAAGATTCTACCTTTTCCTGACGGTGCCATTCTGAGGACCAAAAGTTAACACATGAGACCTTGGAAGACACTTAAGACCAAGCTATAACAAGTGTGAAGTTTAATCATCAGTAGGTAGAAGGGCTATGCTAGGTTGAATGAGAATAAAGAGTATATGGTCTGGTTTCTAAACTCAAGGAACTTATAGTATAGCTGACAATTAACAATGCTTTATACATTTCCCCCCTTACAATTCATTTTAAAATTATAAATTGGCAAATTATAGTGGTGTGTGTGTGTGTGTGTGTGTGTGTGTGTGTGTGTGTGGTGGGGTAATGCACGTGCATGCACACAAGACCTGGGGCTTGAACTCAGGGTCTGGGTGCTGTCCCTGAGCTTTCTTGTTCAAGTCTGGTTGCTCTACCACTTGAGCCACAGCTCCATCTCAGCTTTTGGGTGGTTAATTGGAGATAAGAATCTCATGGACTTTCCTGCCCAAGCTGGCATCAAACGGTAATCCTCTGATCTCAGCCTCCTGAGTAGCAAAGATTAAAGATGTGAGTCACCAGCACCCAGCAAACTATAGTACTGTATCTTTATGGTGCACAAAGTGGTTATAATTTGGGAAAGGAGTTCATAGGCTGATTAAATCCGTCTAATTAACATATCACCTCTAAAATACATGTATGTGTGAGTGTGAGTGTGTATGTGTGTGTGTGTGTGTGTGTAATGCACTGGGTTCTCACATCTGCTAGGTAAGACAAGCACTCTAACCACTGAGCTACATTCCGAGCCCCCTATCAAATGTGGTGATTACATTTGAAATTTATTGCTCATATGTGTGTGTGGTGTGCGCATGCACTCATATGTGCTAGTACTAGGGCTTGAACTCCAGGCCTAGCACTCTTGTTTGGCTTTTATCATTAAAAGCTGGTGCTATATCAATTGAGCCACATCATTTTCAGCTTTTTACTGGTTAATTGGAGAGAAGAGTCTCTTGAATTTGTCTGTCGTGGCTGGCTTTGAACCATGATCTTCAGAGCTCAGCCTCCTGAGTATTTAGGATTACGGGAGTGAGACACCAGTGCCCAGCTTACTGTTGATTTTTTTCTTTCTTTCTTCTTTTTTTGCTGGTCCTGGGGCTTTGAACTCTCAGCCTAGGCGCTGCCCTTGGGCTGCTTTTTGTTCAAGGCTAGCACTCTATTGCTTAAGCCACAGCATCACTTCTAGCTTTTTCTGTGATTAACTGGAGATGAGGGTCTCTCAGACTTTCCTGCCCAGGCTGGCTTCAAACTGCAGACCTCAGATCATAGCCTCCTGAGTAGCTAGGATTACAGGCATGAGCCATCAACACCTGGCTTTACTACTGATATTTCAAAATGTACAATATATTAGTATTTACTATATCACCATGCTTTGCAATATATATATCCAAATTCTTTTTTTTTTTTTTTTTTGGCTGTGGGACCTGAACTCTGGGCCTGGGCACTGTCCCTCAGCTCTTCAGCTCAAGGCTAGCACTCTACTTCTTAAGCCACAGCGCCACTTCCAGCTTTTTCTGGTGGTGCTGAGGAATCGAACCCAGAGTCTCATGCATGCAAGGCAAGCACTCTACCACTGAGCCACCTTCCCAGCCCCTATCTCCAAATTCTTATTTTTTCCATCCAATCATCCTCTTCCCCTTCTTTCTTTCTCCCAGCCTTGGCTAACCTCCATTCTGCTTCTGTTCCTTTTGGTTCAATTTCAGTTGTTACTGGAACTACATTATTTTGCACAGATTGAATTACACACACACACACACACACACACACACACACACACATATATAATTATGTGTCAAGTTAAAACATTGAAGACTTTTAAAAAAAGGAAAAAAATCCTCTCCACACATGTCCCTCCCAATATTGATTTGAGGGCTATCAAGTAAGAAAATTCAGAAATCTAGAATCCACAAATAATAAGGCTCAGCTGTAGCTAGTGTTGAGCATTGATGGAATTGAAGAACGTTATGTTAGTTTAAATAAGGCAAGCACAGAAGGACAAATGCCTCTTTATAATTCTTGAAAGGATTTCAAATGCTTTACCTCATTTGGTCTGTACAACATCACTGATCCGTTTACTCCTACATGGAAGCACTGGGAGGTAGCAGAAGGAAAAACAGACACAATCTCTGCCTTTGTAAACAATAGTGTCTAGTTAGAAAGACCACATATAAATTACAAGTTGTAGCTGGGCATTGGTGGCTTACTCCTGTAATCCTAGCTACTACAGAGACTGAGATCTGAGAATCATGATTTGAAACCTGTCCTGGTAGGAAAGTCTGTGAGACTCTTATGTCCCCTAAACTACCACAAAAAAAAAATGCTGGAAATGGAGTGGTAGCTCCCGTGGTAGAGTACTAGCCTTGAGGGGAAAAAAAACCCTCAAGGGCAGCACCCAGGCCCTGAGTTTAAGCCCTGGACTAGCACACACAAAAAATTACGAATTGTAGTGTGTATATAATGGAAAATCATGTTACACAGTTAGTAGGGCAGGAATGATCACATCCATTTTTACCAAAGAAAAGACTTTAAGTAAATAAGACCTTTAATATTTTAAAGGCAGAAACCAAAGGATTAACCCTGAGTTGCTTGATTAAACATTGTGTTTTGTCTCCTTCCTTCAAGGGAAAGGAAGTGAAAACATGCTCCTGTTCCAACAAGGCCAGGACACTTTGCTACTAGTCTGGCTCTCTGCTGAGCTCAAGCAGAGAAGCAAAGGAGTCCTATGGAGGAGGGGATGCCATGATAAATGGATTTGTGAACACTATTCACTTTTCCCAGGCTCTTTAGTGATGGCCAACCTGTCCTAGCTTCTGAAAAAAAAAAACAGTTTATATAAACACTCCTCTCGCAGACTTAAAATATTTTAAAAATGTATCATAAAAAACATGGAAAAGGGAACTGGGCACCAGTGACTCATGCTTATAATTCTAGCTAATCAGGAGGCTGAGATCTGAGGATTGTGGTTCAAAGCCAGCCTGGGCAGGAAAGTCTTGGAGACTTCAATTAACCAGCAAAAGCCAGAAGTGGAGCCTATGGTCCAAGTGGTAGGGCACTACTCATGAGTAAAAAAGTTTAAGGATAGCATCCAGACCCTGAGTTCAAGCCCCAACACAGGCGCACACGCACACACACACACACACACACACACACACTGGAAAAGGCTAAGTTTATGTAGAGACAGTTAACAATTTATAAATGGATTTTAGAAATAACATTTAATTGTATTATTATTATTATTTCCAGTCCTGGGGCTTGAGCTCAGTGCCTGGGCACTGTCCCTGAGCTTCTTTTGCTCAAGGCTAGCACCCTACCACTTGAGCCACTGCGCCACTTCTGGCTTTTTCTGTTAATGTGGTACTAAGGAATCAAACCTAGGGCTTCATGCATGCTAGGCAAGCACTCTACTACTAAGTCACATTCCTAGCCCCAATTTTATTATTTTTTGTTTGTCAGTCATGTGGCCTGGGTGCTGTCCCTCAGCTCTTTCACTCAAGGCTAGTATTTTACCACTTTGGGCCACAATTCCACTTCTGGTTTTCTGGTACGTAAATAAGAGTTTCATAGATTTTCCTGCCCTAGCTGGCTTTGAACTGTAATCCTCAGGTCTCAGCCTCTTGAGTAGCTAGGATTACAGGCATGAGCCACCGGCACCCAGCTTGTTTTTAATTTTTTGAAGAGTCTCTATTCTTATTTTCAAAGTAGCTACACTACTTTACATTCCCACCAATTGTGTATAAAAGTTCCTCTCCACCCCCAAGTTCCCTCCCTGCCATCTTTGTCAGAAGTCAATCTTTATGATGGGCCTCTAAATGGGGTGAGATAGAATCTCAATTTTGGTTTGATTTTCATTTCTTTTATGGCTAAGGATATTGGAACATTTCTTTGTGTATTTTTTGGATATTTGTACTTCTTTTGAGAACTATCAGTTCAGTTGATTCACCCATTAACTGGATTATTTCTTCATTTGGTGTTCGGCGTTTGGAACTTTTTATTCTAGATAGCAATGATGAACAGAGGGCCAAGATTTTTTTCCCTTATTCTGTATATTGTCTCTTCATTCTGTTAATTGTGTTCCTGATGTACAGAAACTTTTTAATTTTTGTGTAATGTATCTGTCAGCTCTTGTTCTCATTTCCTGAGCAACTCGAATCCTATTCAGAAAGTAATAGTCTATGTCTTCAAGTACTTAATATTTTCCTGTAGCAATTTCAAAGTTGAAGTTCTTACATTAAGAGCTTTGATCCATTTTTAAATTTTGCAGAGTGAGAGATATAGATCTAGTTTCAATCTTCTACATGTGCATGTCTAGTTTTCTCTGCACCATTTGTTGAAGAGTGTTCTTTCTCCAACATATGTTTTAGCACCTTTGTCAAAACTCAGAGGGCTTTTGCTATAGGTGGGCTTGTTTCTGGGTCATCTATTCGTTCCAATTGTCTTCATGTCTGTTTCTGTGTTAGTACTGTGCTGTTTTTGTTACTTTGGCTTTATGGCATGATTGGAAATCAGGTGGTATTATATCTTCAGCATAACTTTTTGTTTTCCAATTGCCTTGGCTTTTCAGAGACTTTTATGCTCCCATATGAATTTTAAGGTTTATTTTTCTAATTTCATAAAGGATGACATTGATGTTTTAATAGAGATCACATTACATCTGTAGATTGCTTTCAGTAATGTGACCCATTTCACAATACTAACTCTGCTGATCTATGAATATGAGAGGTATCTTCATTTTCTAGAATCTTCCTGAATTTCTTCAATGTTTTACTTTATACATTTCACTGTAGGGGTCTTTCACCTTTTTGGTTAAGTTGATTGTGAGGTGTTATTTAAGGCTATTGTGAATGGGATGGTTTTACTGATTTCTCTTTCATCTTGCTTGTTATTGGTGTCTAGAAATGCTACTGAGTTCTCTGTATGTTGACTTTGTATCCTGCTATGTGGCTAAAAGTATTTATCAGATCTAAAGGATTTTTGGTGGAGTCATATTATACCTGGGCACCAGTGGCTAACATCTACAATCCTAGGAACTCAGAAGGCTGAGACCTGAGAATTGTAGTTCAAACCAGACCAGTCAGACAATAATTTCCTCCTCCTCCTCCTCCTCCTCCTCCTCCTCCTCCTC
>NW_012267371.1:1715840-1749261 GCF_000151885.1 Dipodomys ordii | reverse complement strand
CTCCTCCTCCTTCTTTTTCTTTCTCCTCCTTCTCTTCTCCTTCTTCTTCTTCCTTCTTTCTTCTTTTTTTTTTTGGGGGGGGGAGGTCAGGATTTGAACTCAGGTCCTGCACGCTGTCTCTGAGTTCTTTTGCTCAAGTCCAGTGCTCTACCACTTTGAGCCATAGTGCCATTTCCAGCTTTTTCTGAGTAATTTATTGGTAATAAGTGTCTCAAGGATTTTCCTGCCCAGCCTGGCTTTGAACTGTGATCTTCAGATCTCAGCCTAAGTAGTGCCTGGCTCCATAAAAATTTTTATCTCCAATTAATCAGCAAAAACCTGGAAGTAGAGCTGTGGCTCAGGTGGTAGAGCTCCAGCCTTGAGTGAAAAAGCTAAGGGACAGTCTAAGCCCTAAGTTTAAGTTCCAGTACTGGTGCACTCACACACAAAAACAATAAATAAATATATATGAATCACATCATCCACAAATACAGATATTTTGACTTCTCCCATTTTTATTTGTATCCCATCTGGTTTTATTTTGTTTTGTTTTTATCTTACCTATTGTTCTGGCTACAAACTCAAGTGCTATATTTCAAAAGGATGGGGAAAGTGGATAACTTTGCTTTGTTCCTTACTTTCTAATGAGTAGTTTCAGTTTTTCACCATTTAGTATGAAGTTCCTTGTAGGTTTATCATACTTAACTTTTATGATGTTCTGGCGTATTCCTTCTATGCCTAGTTTCTTGAATTTTGTCAAAGGCTTTTTCTAAATCTATGGAAATGTACACACAGTTTTTGTCTTTTATTCTCTTTGTATGCTGTATTACATGTATTGATTTGCATATATTGAACCATCCTTGCATCTTTTAAATAGTACCAACTAGATTGTGGTATATGATCTTTTTACTGTTGATGAATTAGGTTTGCAAGTATTTTACTGAGAATTTTTGTGTCTATGTTTATTATGGATATTGGCCTATAATTTTCTTTGTTTTGGTATCAAAGTAATACCTAATTTTATCTTGACAAGAAGTGACATAAGGATATCACAAATGTCTGGTCTAGAGACCAGAGCCCAGACCTATTGACTTCTAATGCAGTGTTTTTCTGCCATGGCCTTTCCATACACTTAGTAAAATGTTTTAAACTTTTTTTATTTTTATTTTTTGCCAGTCCTGGGGCTTGAACTCCAAGCCTGGGCACTGTCCCTGAGCTTCTTTTGTTCAAGGATATCTCTCTACCACATGAGCCACAGTGCCATACCAGCTCTTTCTGAGTAGTTGATTGGATAAGAGATTCACAGGCTTTCCTGCCTGGGCTAGCTTTGAACCATGCTCCTCAGATCTCAGCCTCCTGAGTAGCTAAGATTATAGATGTGAGCCACTGGCATCCAGCCACTTAATAAAATTTTGATCAATGTATTCAACAAACATGGTGCCATAGTCAGCACAAGGAGATGCTAAGGAGATTAAAATAGAGTACCACCTCTCATCGTTTGCTTCTCCTTGACAATCTACCCCATCCCCTCTGAAACCATATTAATTCTTCTCTTTTCTTTTTTTCTTTTCCTTTTTGTTTTGGTACTGGGGCTTGAACTCAGGGCTCACATTTACTTAGCTTTTTCTCTCAAGGTTGGTGCTTTATCACTTAAGCCATATCTCCACTACCAGCTTTTTGCTGGTTAATTCAAAATAAAGAGGTTTGTCTGACTGGGCTGGATTTGAGACTAAACCATTCAAATAACTCCCTTTTGGGGAGAATGATGGAAGGGATGACACTAATCAAGGTGCATTGTAGCCATAAATGGACATGTTGACTTGAAACCTCTTTGTACAACTACTTAAAGAAAGAAAAAATGAAAAATAAAGAAGGAAAAAAATCCCTCCTTTTTTCTACTATAAGTAGCCAATCTTGAGCTTATAAGGGTTGTCTTCTCCCAAAATTAAGTTGTTTTTATCTCTTAATATGCCTCATTTTTATTTTACCAACAACTATTGCAGTTAGGGGAATGAGATGCATAGTTAAAGCTAAGTTGTTGCACAGCCAGCCCTGAGAGAGAGGAATCTTATTAAAACACATCTATATTCCTTTTCATAAAAGCCACCATAAATAGACCTGTAAAGAAGAGCACTGGCTCAGTCCAAACTAACCACAGGGGACAGAAGATGGTTGTCTATCGTTTAACCCTCGGCAGTGTGGGGAAACAGTTCCAATATCTATTCCAGACTGAGATACAGATTATATTATATTTCCAGAAAAGCAGAACTCTTATTGAAATCAGATAAGGAGTGGTTTGTAAACAATTTCTTAACCAAGCTTTTTTTAAAAAAAACAACAAAAGCATATATTAGCATGTGTCTACATCACATACATAGTCAGAGCTAGGTTATTGTTTCCAGAGACTGTTCACTGGCTTTCCACTCTGGTCCATCAGGCTGTTGTCAGTCATGCCAAGAAAGAAATAAGGGTCAGTTTTTTTGAATGAGTGTGGACAGGTGCCTATGCCTGCCTGTCTTGTTTGTATGAGAGAAGTGTAGACACTAAAATTCCAACTTCATTACAAAGCCAATTTCCTCAGTTATTTCTTGGATACTTCTCTACTCTTCCTACCTCTGAGAGCACAAATAAGAGAAAATAAGACCCAAGAGTTCTCAGCTCTTCACCATCCACCTGCATCCTCAAAGGCAAAGCAAAGCACATGCATCTGGGGGTAGATTACCAGAGGCCATATCTGCATAGCACCAAATCAGTGAAGGTTCCATAGCCAGTCACATAAACTCATATTCTCTAAGCCCCGATGTAGATTATTTGAGTCTGAAATGCCTACTTGGGTTGCCTATGCCAATTTGGGACCCTCCATCTGAAAAGGCTAAGATATATAATAAGAAACATCAAATTTTAAAAGCCATACATTAAAAATTTAAATACTTAGCAGCATCAGGTTATTGGCAAAAATTTCTGTGAAAATGACCTAATTCTCAAAAAAATGCTTTTGGATAGTTGCATAATTTCTTTCATGTCCAACAAGGTTAGAGTAGTTACAGAAATATTTATATACTACTCTATTTAAATCTGCACACATGCACACATATTTTATAAGCCTTACTATATACACACATATATAAATTTATATATGTTTATTGCTGATATATATATAGATAGATTCACAGACACTTTTATGTTATTTAGTAATTCATTTATTAGATTTCTATTAGGCATGTCCATTTTAGTTTATTACCTGGTGAGATCTGACCACACACAGCCATATCCTTGATACATCCCTATTCCTTTAATTGGGGAAAAGGTCAACTATAGCTTAAATTAACCCTTCTCTCCTTTTCCCTTTCCCTCTCTCCTCCTCTCCCTTCCCATACTTTTCTATCCCTCTTCTCCTCTCCCCTTCCCTCTTCATTTCCCAGAATGTCCTGGCTATGCCAGTCTATTCATATGGGTTATCTAAAAAGGATCCACTGTCCTCCCCAAATAATCTCAACCTCTCTCTGTGTCTGTCTGTCTGTCTGCCTCTCTCTCTCTCTCTCTCTCTCTGCATCTATATCTATATCTATACTTATATCTATATCCTTTGGTGGTAGTGGTAGTGAGGCTTGAACTTAGGGCTTCAGGCTTCCTTAGCAGGTGTTCTGTCTCTGAGCCAGGCTTCCAGACCCCTATGTATTTCTTTATGTAAATAGAGACAATTCGACCCTTGTCTTGGGGTGGGGAAGAGATGGTGTGGTAACAACTATGGATGACTGTTGCTACCTGAGTTTAAATATAACTCAGAGTCTAGAGAGAAGTGACCAGAAACCACGCTGGCCGTAGGCTTACATTCTTAAAATAACTGTACAATGAGCTGAGCGTGGAGGCAGTCAAATTGGGCCTCATTCTCCTATTGGGTGTCCTTACTAATCTCCCAAGCCCCATATCATCTGTGCAAAACAAACACAGATGCTATGTCTTTGGTGGTTTTCAGCCAAGCTGTACATTAGAATTACCTGAGGAGTTTTAAAACATACCAAAGCCTGGACCCCATCCCATAGCAGCTGAATCCATACATCTGGAAGTGGGGCAGAGCCATGCCCGCTTCAAAGTTCCCCAGGTGACAGGGCTCCACAGTGGAGATTGGAAGCCACTGGTTTACCTGAGCTAATTCTGTGTAAGCCAGAGAAGTATCCTAGGAACTGGGGACTGATAGACAATTGGGATAATTCTAGCAAAGAAAAGAGTAAAATTTCTTTCCTACAAGCATTTTTCATTGTGTTAATATTTGTTCTTATAGATATAGTGAAGACCCATTCCCAGAGTAATTAACAAGGAAAACTCATTTTTCTCTATTTCTTGTTCTCTCCCCACCTCCTCCTTCTCTTTCACACACACACACACACACACACACACACACACACACACACACACAGATGACAGAAATGAACATAAGCACGCACACATCCCATGTGACTGCAAGCAACTTAAAAAAAATTTAATTGAATTTCGGGGCCTGGGGAAGATCTGAACCTATAATTATTTCTTAGCAAACTTGCTGAACACAGGGTTTCCCTCTACTGGGACGAGATGAGACGGGTAGCATAATGAACCCTCTTTAATTAAAAAATAAAATGTTTTTGGATAATCATATTCTTCCAAGTTCCATTTAAAAAAAGACAGATGGTGAGAAAATGTCAATTTTTCAAATGTCCTATGTTGGGTTGCTTCAAATGACCTCATTTTTTATTCAATCCTCTAGATTCTAGCATAGATCTATAAAGTGGAACTTGAGTCCTTGCATTAGTCCCAATACAAAGCCAACTCTTTCTTCTTCTTATTATTATTATTATTTTGGTGCTGATCCCAGGGCTTGAACTCAGGGCTTCTATGCTGTCCCTGAGCTTATTTGGCTCAAGGTTAGTGCTCTAACACTTAAGCCACAGCTCCACTTCCAACTTTTTCTGAGTAGTTTATTGAAGATAAGAGTCTCACAGACTTTTCTCCCCAGGATGGCTTCAAACTGCGATCCTCAGATCTTAGCCTTCTGAATAGCTAGGATTATAGGTGTAAGTCACCAATGCTTAAAAAAAAAAGGAAAAAGAAAAACACATAGACATACTCTTCTTCTACCTCAATTTTCTTTACAGCGACAGGGAAAATTTAATATCCTGACTAATTCTAGCTAAGCAAAGTAGTGGGAAAAGCAAAAGTTGAGGTACCTGAACAGACTATCAGCCCATAGAAGTCTGACCCAATTTATGAGATTCTCTAGTAAAGAAGCTGTTCTTGCCAGGCACTAGTGGTTCACACCTGTAATCCTAGTTACTCAAGAGGATCACAGTTCAAAGCTAGCCAAGGCAGGAAAGTCCGTGAGACACTTACCCCAATTAACCTCCTGAAAACCAGAAGTGGTAGAACACTCGCTTTGAGGGGTAGCACCCAGGCCCAGAGTTCAAGCCCCACCACCAATAAAAAATAAACCCAAAAAACAAAAGAAGCTGTTCTGGGTTCCTCAGGAGATCTTTAGAATGTTGGTAAACAGACAGAGATGGGAAAATATTCCCTGCCATCTACGGTAATGACAAGCATTTGATTCATTGAAAAATGCTGCCTTCAGGCAGGGGAATGAAAGAAAGCTATCTATGGAACTAGAGGAGACATTTGCCCTAATTCCCACAGATCTCAATGGGATTCCACAGATCCCAGTAGGAACTGTGGCACTTGGTGGCCTGAGGGGAGCCAGTAGGATAAATATGAAAAACTTAATTGAAGATATTCCTTTTAAATCTTATTTCTTCATCTGTATCCAGACGCTCAATACCAAGATTTCAGAATCTTAATGGAAATACCTTAGTTGGAAGGAAGAAGAAATCGATTGGACAATGCAAATGAAAGCCTGTTTACTTTCCTCCACACCACTTTTCTGGAAGAAAAGAGGAGTAAAGGCACAAAGCAGCCTGAAACCTATTGCTGTGGTTGACTTCACAGCGAAAATGACCTGTGGAGGAGCCTGTGTGTTAGGACATGTCTGTACTCTTAGTGCAGGTAGTAACTACATGTAGAAAATTCTTTAGCCCCTTAACATACACTTTGGTTCTTTCTCTAGACTTGTGTAAACCTCTGAGTTTCAAAACATAAAACCTACAGTATCTAGCCATTTAGGAAACATCTCTACTTCCAAGCCACCTTGAGAAAAACACGCTCCCACAGACTGTGCTTGTATCCCCAACACTCACCCGCTGTGGCTGAACCAAAACTGAAGACGCCTGGAAATGTACCAGTGGGGAGGAACCTCACGGTCAACAAGCACAGGGAACTATGTCCTACCCAGGTCTACACCTGCCCGGGGAGAATTTTTGGTAATTTTAATAAAACCAAATTAAATTCTAAAGTAAGACCAGTTGGTGATTCAGTAGGGATGGCCCTGGATCATTATGGGATAGCTATAAAATTTAAAAAAAATTACGGATGGATAAGAATAGGAGCAAAGCAAATAAAATCAGTTTAATGAAAAAGAGAAGGGACATAGAGCAGATAGAAGGGATTGTTTATAGGATTTGCCAAAGTAGAAGATTCTACCTGCCCACTTTGTCTTTTGGTGGCTTTTGAGGTGGGGGCCAGTGGATGACAGGAAAGACTGACACCAATCCTGGCTTTGTGTATTTGTAAGGAAAGTGGGGGATGCTTCTGGAAAACTTGTCTCTCTACCTGAACTGAGAGGGGAGGCAAAGATGAGGGAAATGGAACAGAGCAAGCTGGAGAAGTCCCTGCTATCAAGGAACTTGTCTTTTAATTAGGGGAGCAAATTGAGATGTAAGTCACCAGTAGACACTTTATATGAGTGTTTCGGTTAGTTCTCGCGACGTCCTGTGAAATGAATGGCATATGACTCCATTTAGATTGAGTAACTGAAACTAAAAGGGTTAAGCAACTTGGCCGAGTGGAAAATCTAGAAAAGCAATCATCTAGATTAGAACCCAGGTCTGCCTCACTACACATCCTATGCATATTCTTTCTAACACCATAAAAGAGACCAACTGTAAGGGTGATGCTTTCCAAAGAGATACAGATCTGAAAGGACGTGCAGCGTGCCTGTGTCAGTGTATCCAGCCACCCACAACTACCTATGCTAAATCACTGCCCTATTTCCTGGAGCCCCTTTCCTTCATCTGAGAACTGCCATGGGCAGCTTCTCCTTGGCTTCTTTCTCTCCCACCACCCCTTCTCAAGAAGAAGACATCAAAGATTGTACAGGGCTATAAAAAGAGGGAGGGTGTCGGGAAGGAGGGAGCCACCCTGTGCTTGCTCGTAAACTAGGCGGGGGAGAAGGGGGTGCGGGGGGACCCACCCATTTGTCAGGCGACGCTGCATCTCACTTTCCCCAAAAACTGAGATCTCAGCTCTTGCTTCAGGGCAGGGCGCTTAGACAAAGTGCAGGTGGCAAGGACAAAACAAGGGATAGAGGGGCAAGACAAAGCAATTGGGGCATCAAATCGCTCTGATATTGACATGATGCCACCTCTCCACTCCTATTGTATCAGGTAGGCTTTTCTGAGACTTGGTTAGTGCCAGTTCTGCTGCTTGCTCTGTGGTCTTGAGGAGCTACTACTTTCTTCCTGTCCCTTCAGTTTCTACCTTGTTTGGAATAAGCCACCACTGGCAAGCTCTTACCTGGATATGTGGCTCTCTAGAACCCATACTATGGAACATACCATACAAAGCAGCCAAATTCCCTGTGCCATAGTAGGCCATGTATCTTACAGGACAACAGGGGACACTGAAAAGTATGTCTGTATGGTCTGTCTGCAACTGTCTCCTTGTACTTGTTGGGTATCACTGGAACCAGCAGTCTTCATGTAAATTCATTATTTTTTTAAAATTCTATCTTAGAGCTACATCTAAGAGTCATGTCTACTAGTCTGGGAGCTCTTAAAGACAAAAATCAGATCTTGTTCCTAGAGAATTTCTCCACTGGCTAGAGAATTGTGCATACACTAGTGGAGTCAGCAAAATCCACTGGGTCCAGGAAGTCCATATTCTTGACAAGCATTTGTTGGACAACACTAAACAGGGTGCTGTGCTTGGTGGTTGATAAGACAGAGATCAGGTCCTGTCCTCAGGAGAAATGATAGGTACCTCTTCTAATATACAAGATAGCATTAAGGAGAGTACAAGTTCTGGGACACGAGTGTTTAGATTTAAGTTCCAGCTCTGTCTCTTTCTAGCCAGGAGACAATTTAATTCATTATTATCACCTCTATTTGCTCATCTTATTTTTAATTAATAAATAAATAAACAACAACAATTGTTATTATTGTGTGCTCTGATTCTAGAGCTTCAACTCGGCCTGAGCACTGACCCTGAGCTTTTTTGCTCATGGCTAGCACTCCACCACTTGAACCACAGCTCCACTTCTGGCTGTTTTTACGATTCATTGCAGATAAGAAATTTCAGCCTGCATGGACTGGTGTCAAACTACAATCCTCAGATCTCAGCTTCCTGAGGAGCTAGGATTACAGGCGTGAGCCACCAGTGGTCAACTTGTTTACTCATCTTTAAAGGAAGAATATAAGTGCCTTTGAGGGCACCACAGGGCTGATGTGGTCATTAAATTAGATAACTCACATAAAGCATTTAGTACCTGACCTCCAAAAAGTATTCAACAAGGAGGCTATGGGAACCAGTAGAAGTTTCTAAGTAGAACAGTAGCATAATGAGAACCATGTGTTAAGATAACAAACTTCACAAATAAGTGCAGGATGGTTATAAGAGAGAATTATAACACATATAGGAGAGTTACAAGGTGATTTTTTACCAAGGTGAAGCAAAAAATATAAGAATAGTCTGAATCGGAGCACAAGGAATAAAAGCTCTTCATATTCTTAGAGCCTTGACCTCCCACAGGGAGCTAGAACAACCAGCATAATTCAAACGCTGGATATGAGAAGAAAAGGCAAAGGAGTTGGTGCTGTTTATGTGAAAGAAGCCTGAAAAGTATGAATTTCTGGTATGAACAGAAATTACACTGGGAGCTTCTAGTTAGTCCTCTAAGTCTCTTTCCCTCCCTCTTCCTATCATTCTTCCTACTAAACCTCAATCTATCTGTCTGTCTGTCTGTCTCATCTTTTCCCACCAATAGAACTAGTAAGACAGAAGCAAAATAAATTTACACTAGACCTAAGACAAAATTAATAACAGACTAGGGGATCAAATGCTGCAGTAGGCTCTTGCCCCCCTGATGTCTTTGAGACCTGGCATCCAATGATAAGCTGATAGTGTAACTTAGGAGCAGGGACCTGCTAGACTAGTGGCTAGAGAGCCCTTCTAAATCAGACTGCTTAGAATATTCAGAATTGGCATAATAGAATATTATCAGCCTATAGATAATGGTGCTTCTTTCCTTGTTTACTTAATACTTTCTTGATCTCACAGTTATATTTTGTTTTATGCCTCATTCTGTGTGTGTGTGTGTGTGTGTGTGTGTGTGTGTGTATACTGGTACTGAGGCTTGAATTCAGGGCCAAGGCCCTGTCCCTTAGCTTTTTCATTCAAGACTGACACTTTACCACTTGAGCTATACCTCCACTTTTGGTAGTTAAGAGTCTTTAAGTTAAGACTTTTCTACTGGGGCTTATTTCAAACCATGATCCTCAGATCTCAGTCCCTTAATAGCTAGGATTACAGGTGTGAGTCCCTTTATATTTCATTTAATTTGGATCCCAGGCCATGATCATCCTGTCCTATCCTTACGAGTTAGGAACACATCCATCAGTTAGACACTTTGTATTCTTCTCCCTGATAATTCAACAAAGATGCTTATTTCATAGTTGGATAATAGAAAAATATTCAACCTCCTTGCAATAATCCCTGGACTTTAATTGAATGCCAACCATATCTACTGACTAGTTTTATGACCTTGAAGAAATACTTAGGAACTTTATAACTCAGTTCCTCATCTGTCAAATGAGGGTGAGAATTCCAAGCACATAGGTTATGGTTTGAGTATAAGAGAAAACACTTTAGAATCATAAGATACTATTTAAATGTCAGTTATTATTACTACAACTTTTGGTATTATGTGGAAAGAGAAAAGGGAAGAGGCATCTGCCAACAGTCCTGACCCTCAACTCTTGACTAACATATTTTGACTTTCATATAGTAACTTCTTTTCCTAAATCAAACTGTATTTTTGAAATTCTCAACAACTGAACCACTGGTCTTTCCAAGACCAAGAAGTTCTTGGGAATTCAGAAGGCTTAGCTGAAATATTGTGTTATTCAAAGACTAGAGAATTGGAGGTCCCTTAAAACACACTATACATTAGGTCTAGGAACCACAACTGCTTAGTTAGAAAACCTTTCGCTTCTCAACCTGGTAGAAAATGGTGGGCCAGGAGCTAAATCTGTGATCAGAGAGTACATTTGGCCCCCAACCATGAAGATGAGGAAGGAAAACAACAAGGAACCAGCCACCCTTTTTCCCTCAAACCCAGTGTTCTATAGTTACAATAGGATTGGCTGGTGTGAGCCAAGAATAAAGAGGAGTTAAGTGTCCACGAGCCCTAAGGACAGCAACTGAACAATATTGTTTAGAGTCAGGCTGATGGTTGTCTGGCTGTCCCAGGAATAAACAATAATAATGCTAATCATCCTCCACCATCAGGAAACAATCATCAGTGCTCTGCTCCTCCTGTCTCTCTTCCCCCCAGGAGGAAGGTCAGACCTGCTCCCATTTTGTAGATAGAAATTGACACATCATGACTGAAGTCAGTTGGGCAGAGGTACCTGTTGTCAGGTGTTTCCAGCTGTTATTTCTTACCATCGTAAAGATTTCTATCCAGCCACAGTGGATGCCTATCTGGATTCTGGCAATGACTACAGTCTGTGGAAGGGAGGTGGGGTAGAGCGTGGGCCCTCATGATAGGGCACAGGGTAGAATGGGGCCACGCAGCATCCCCAAGGGGGATGATACCATAGGGGACTGGCCAAGGTCACCTCTAACATTTAGAAGCTTCAAGACGGCCCTCTCTATGATTGAGCCTCCATGATTTCTTTGCAACTCATGATAAAGAATTTCTAGATGCCAAGTATTTCCTGCTTCTTTGATGACATCACAAAGCACAAAAAAATGATAGAACCCCAGGAAAGAAGGTTTTCTCCCTTCTCTCCAGAACTGGAGACATGGGCAAAGGGGGAACACCTTATTCTAAGCAAGCCTGTTTACCAGCTGCCAGCCCAGACACACCCCCCCAACAAGATGCCATGGAGAATGATGTTGTGACTCATGGCTTGGCAAGTACCAGGATCATGCCTGGGGCTCCTAGATACCACACTGGCTCCTCCAGGTCGCTCTGGCGGGCCTCCTTCTCCTCCTCCTCCTCCTTTTCCCCAGAGGCATTGCTCATCTTGCCTCTGCTCCCAGCCCTCCTACCCCCAAACCTTCTGAGGCAGTGGGGGAGGGCAGAGTGAGAATTGGGAATTTGAGTTAAGGTTGATTTCAGGATGTGGATTGAGGACAGATGTAGGGATTTGGTTTAGACAAGTGGGTTCAGCTGGTAGAAGCAGTAGAACTCTACTCATAGGTATTGAAGTCCCAGAGTAAGATTCTGAAAAATGTCCACTTTCCTTGGGATTGGATTAGAAGAGTTAAGAGTCTGGTTTAGAAAATAGGAAATGTTGACATTTAAAGGTAGAATCAAGAAACACTTAGGAGTCTAAGCAGAAGAGTTTTTTTTCTTTTCCATCAACTAGATTCTAAGGCTGTAGATACTAAAGAACCATTAGATCCATATCCATCCCCCAGGCATTCTGAAGTACTATGAACTTTATCTTGACCTCAGTCTTAGAACTTTCTAGTACCGTCAAGAGTCTTTCTTGGATCTCTTCCCCTGTCTCCTTGTGGTCTTATCTAAGGGATTGTTCCTCTATCCTCTTAGTTCTAGGGAGGGACTGAGGGTGTAGCTGAAGAACTGAGGCCCTGACTTTGGGTACCCCAGGCGCCGTTTTGGCGGAGAAACTCTTAGCAAAGCATGCTGGGGATTCCCAGACTGAGACATCTGTCAGCAAGGCTCAGGAGGCTCCCCTCAGGCACCTAGACACATACACACAGAAAGTCCTGAGCTCTGCTTCCGACGGGAGGGAGAAAATAAACTGGGAGTCACTACAGGGGAGCAGGAAGGTGTGGAGAAGGAGGCTTCCCAGGAAGTCATGGGGGTGGGTATCTTCTAGGAGAAGGTGGTAGAAAAAAATGAGGAGATTCCATTGAGTCAGTTTTCTAGAAATCCATAGAAACTCATGAATACACACGCACACACCCCCCCCAGTACCTCTAAAGGAACCCAACCAGTGTGAGAAACCAGCTGGCAGCCCACCTGCTACCATGCAACCAAAAGCCCATCAGTTAATGGGGGAGGGCAGGAGGGGCTCCATTCCTCTTCCTTCTCCCATATCTGGCTTCTTAAGTCCTGCAGAGAGGAGCACAACTTGGCATCCACCCAACCTCAGCCCTGCCCTCCCCAAGAGCAGCAGCAAGACGGTGATTAGCAGCTCTCCCCAACCCTCAGAGGTGAGGATTTTTTTTTCTCTTCCAAACATGTCACATCTGGCACATCTGCTTTCCTAGCAATGATACATCCCAAAGGGTATAATCAACATTTGGGGCGGGACTGGGATGCAGGTCTGTACTGACAGAAGCCCAAGCCAGAGACGCCAAGGGCAGAACTTAAGAACACCAACAGCTCCCCCCAACACACACTCTTCTTCTACCCAGAGGCTAAAGATGAGCCCTATCCATTTGAATCTTTCTGCCTTACAGCCTGCTACCCTCCCCACAACCTAAACTTGCTTAACACAATGGCATGTTTACCTCAGGAAATTTATATAATCCATTCTCTTGTTGAATTTTAAATTCTCCTCCTGGAATTAGAAGGGAACTAGAAAAGGATTTAGATAGACCAATTGCCCCCCCCCCCAGCATCAATAGTAGTTAGGCCCTGGTAGTGTCTTTCCAGTCTTTGCCCCCTTTCTAACTGACCTCATGTTCATTGCCCTGTTCATGCCCATATTTGTAGCAGGTGGGAGCTGAACTGCCCTTTGGACCTAATGTTTAGAAGGCACAACCTAACTTTGTCACCATAGCAGTTTGATAAAACACCAACCAGCACTTCTGCCCAATGATATGTCTCCCCCCCCACACACATTCGACTGTGTTTTCTTCAGTCAGATCACTTCTGTTGGGCACAACAGCTTTCTTCTATACACATTGCTCTCCTGAGTTCAAGGTCATCTCTCTCTTCCCCCCCCCTCTTTCTCCCTCTCTCCCTTCCTCCCTCTGTCTCTCTCCATCTCTCTGTGTCTGTCTCTCTATGTCTCTGTCTGTCTGTCTCTCTCTTTCTCTCTCTCTCTCTCAGTTGTGGGCGCTTGAGCTCTTCTGCTCAAGGCTAGTGCTCTACCACTTTGAGCCACAGAACCACTTCCAGTTTTCTGGTGGTTAATTAGTGGTTAATATGAGCCTCATGGGGACTTTTCAGCCCGGGCTGGCTTTGAACCACGATCCTCAAATCTCAGCCTCCTGAGTAGCCAGGATTACAGGTGTGAGCCATTGGTGCCCGGTTCTCTCTCTCTCTCTCTCTCTCTCTCTCTGTTGCTAAGATGCTCTTTCTCTCTGGCTCTAACCTGAACATTCTACCACTAACATCCTAAAGGAAATTTCTGTTGATAAGCCATTCACTGTGCTCCCAGTGGTCTTTCTCCATCTCCCAACACTGTCCAGATCTCTGTGCTTGTCCCAGTATATCACTGGGTTTTTATGCTTTTCATAAGTTTGTATCACATTTTCCATCATGCGGACAAGTCTGTCCCCCTCCCAAGAATTGTGCTCTGTACAATTCTAATGTCTCTTAATTTAGTAAGGGAAGGTAACTGAGTATGAGCTAGGCAGCAGGCCTAATATCTCTCAACTTTACAAAACACACACACACACACACACACACACACACACACACATACACACACACCAAGTCATCCCAAAGATGACTGAGCTTGTCAGAAATAAATCATGTTTGGCTTTCAAATGCAACTGTAATTACACGGTATCTTAACTATCTGTGCAAACTGTCAGAGAAAATATATTGGCAATTCAGTGAGGGAGGAGGGGGAGGCTGGAGCATCCAGGGAACACCACCCTCACCTTCTCTGAAGTCATCCGGAGATAGGACAACACAGAAGGGCATAGGCGTGCTGGGGCCAGTCCCAACATTTTGTGAGCCTAATGGTTTTTCAGGTGAGATATGCCATCACAGGCTCCAGAGAGGAGGGGACACGAGAAGAACTCCATGCATCACTGCTCTTGTAAGGTTCTGCAAGCAGTGGCAGGAGGGATTGGGGCCGTTTTCAGTGAGGTATCATGATCATGTTGATTCTGGACACGGAGGCATCAGAGAGATGGAGTTCTCTCTTCTGAAAATTTTAGTCTAACTTCTGTCCCTACACAGAATTAGACTATTCCAGAAAGTGGGGCAGAAAGAGAAAGAGAGATGTGCTAAATATCCCATTTCAAATATATAGCATTAATTTATGTAAATTAGTCCTGCTACCTGAGATCAGGATTACATGATTCCTTCTTAGTTATAGTTACCCCTTGGTGTACTTATCCCCTAGTCTCTTTCTCTCTCTCCCTTTCTCTCTCAATTTCAGAAAGATGCTGACCTCTCCAAGTATTTCCACACTCTCCCGCCCTTTTCCTGACCCACTTTTCACATGCATCTTTCTGCCATGGAGAAATCAAATTGGATAGACTGAAGAGTTCCAGAAGAGGGACCCCAAAGTTGTGTTGAACATAGGTTCAGTCCAAGGAAGGAGACATGGATGATAGGGAACTAGAGTAATGTGGGTGGGAAGAATTGATAGAGAGCAGGAGCAAAGGCCTAAGTCAGAATCTCAGAGAAGTGTGGGTAGAGGAGGGCAGAAGAAGAATGGAAAAAGCAGAGATTTCTCAAGGTTCCATTATTAGTTTCCTGCTTATGGTCAGATTTCACATTCATGGATATGGTTATTCACAGAAAACGTTCCATAAAAAGGTATCCAAAGTGGAAAAAAGAATCACTCATTTATCAAGAAACAGCTCGTGGCTGGGCATCAGTGGTTCATGCCTAAAATCCTAGCTACTCAGGATGCTGAGATCCAAGGATCACAAATGGAAGCCAGCCTGGACAAGAAAATCTGTGAGACTCTTACCTTCAATTAGTCACACAAAAAAAGTGGTAGAACACTAGCCTTGAGCATAAAAGCTTCAGGACAAGCACAGACAGACAGACAGACAGACACACACACACACACACACAGGCACTTGTGGGCATTCCTAGTATGTATGTGTAGGGTTACTAGTGGCTTTATGGACTAGAGAAGAGCAACTATAGTTTGTCACCTTGGATTGTCACACAAGACAGTCTCCTTCCCTACAGATGCTAAAAAATCAAATGGAACTGGCCTTTCTAGGATTGTTTTAGACAATTTACTCTTACATCTTCCCAGTGCTTGCTGACCAAACTGATGAAACAATAAAACACCCCTCCCTACAAAAATAAAGTACATTATACTCCTAAGTAATAAATGGCAACCTCCATTTCCTTAGTTAAGATGTAGACTAGTCCTAAGTGGTCCAACAATTTCCATTGTCTCATTTGACCCATAAATCCCTCTATCCATGCAACATGATTCTCTACTTTTCTTAGCAGCCCTGTTGTAATGTGCATTCGACAATATCAACATCTCATTCACTTTGACTGAAGGATATTTTCTAATCACCCTATCAATGGCCACTCTGTCAATGGGCTAAAAGTAGTATCACAGTCACATGAGCAGCAGCGATTCAACAAGTATGAGAATTGGGATCTCACCGTCTCCTTGTGATTAACACAATCTTCCCACTTCCCCAAAAGGGTTGTGTATATGTTTTGGTCAGAAAATTACAGAACAGAGCAGGGACTCTATTTCAATTTGCCAAAAATAGAGCTCTGGGTCAGACTGAACTTTCCAGGTTCCTTAAAGATCCAGCATTCCTGAAATCCAGACATGGCTGGGCTGAGATTTCCTGACCTGTCCCCATAGAGCTGTGAAATCCAGTTATAAGCCAAACAAGGCCGTGTTTGTCCCATAAAACCACCGTGTGCGAGCTAATTAAATGACATCATAAAACAGGGAGATAAACGTAGGCAGCAGGGAGCCCGCCTGGGGATGGAGATGGGATCAGATGGGTGGTTGAAATGAAGATATGCCAGAAGAGGTGGGAGAAAATGGCCCCAAGCTCAGGATCCTTCAGGTACTTGCAACTAGTGTCAAGTGAGGGATGAAGGAAAGGAAGGGCTGAAGATGGAGGAAAATCAGGCCTAAAGCAAGCAAAGTAAGTCCCACAAAGAAGGACCACCCATATTCCTAGTGAAGACTCTGACATAGAAGGAATAGAAATTATTCACAGCGTCCTATATAAGGAAATGTATGATGAATGTTACATACACAGCATTTCAAACACGATCATTCCCTAACTTGTTCATAACTGAGTTAGACACCTTTGACTGAAACACAGATTTGTAAGCCATGACTTTGGGGGATTTCCTCTACCCTAAACCTCTTTGATTTCGTGATCTCTGAGCACACTGAGAACATATTAAAGTGATATATGTTCACTGCTTCCCCTAAACAGAACCCACTGAGAATGTCACCAAGATGATGAATACTTGGAGAAAATAAAATTCACATTCTTCTCTGGTTACGTGCTCCACAGCTCTGCTGCCTGCTATAGAAAGGACAAAAGCTATTGGTTCCAGGGCACTATCCAGGGTGAGGAACCGGAATGCACAGAATTCCTAGAATAAGCTTAAAACCTGGTTCATTTGTAGTCCTCCTTAGGGAAAGCACGAATGGGTCTCTGTAACTCCTTCCACACATATTCTGGTCCCTTCCTGGCCCATCTACCTGATGTATCCCTTCTCTGTTCTACCCAGGCTCATTCACAGAGACATTCAATGGAAATCTCATTTGCTCATCCTCTTACCCTTAGTATTAAAAGGGAAAGCCAGGACTGGGAGTAGGCCAAATTGAACAGATAAAGTCTTCATTTATTGATGTATTGATTCATTCATGAATCCATTCAGCAACTGTTTATCGCCAAAGGTCTTAATATCACAGAACATTCTAGAATCTGAAGATAATAGAAATGAAAAACTCTGGCTTTGGTCTAGAACAAACACACATCTCTTTGAGCAAGGCCATTGTTATCAACTAAAAAGGATCCTGATAGCCATCAGGTACCACCAGTCTCAACCTTCACCATTCTCCAGCAAGTTGTGTGTGTGTGTGTGTGTGTGTGTGTGTGTTGCTGCTGCTGAATGTACAGAAAATGAGCTCTGAATCATTGGCAATAGAGACGATTTCCCTGGACACCTAGGTACCTGTCCTGGCTCCACCCTGACTCCCTGGGCAGTTCTGGACAAGTCATGGACTCAGTTTCTCTACCTGGGAAGCGGGGGAGGCTCCCACCGACTACCTCTCAACTTCACAGAGCAGCTTGGTGATTAATGGGTTAATGTCCGTGGGAGGCTTTGAGCTCTTGGGATGAAAGACACCCTAAAGCCCTGACTCTATTGGAAACTCTGCCCAGCCAACAAGATACCCTGAAACCAGAAAGGGGGCCTTTGATCATATATTAAGGGTTGTCTTTGGAAGAATGAAGTAGAGGGAATGAATTAAAATAGTAGCAGGAATTAAGGTAGACTGAAAACAGGGACTCTCTGGCTCCTGGGTGGAGTCAGTTCCCCTGGATTTGTTTTGAGTTCCTTTACCTACCTACCTATAGAGAGGGGGTAACACCAGAATTGCCTTTGGACATTCTACAGGCAACCCATGGTGGATATTCGCCACCAAATAGTCAATCCTTAAGTGGTTCCCCACCCCACCCAGCATGAATTCAACCACCTCCCCACTGCACAAGTTAATATAAAAAGACACCATATTGAATAGTTAGCAACAAATGTTTTCAATATTTAACAAACATGCTTACAAATTGTCAGATAACTTACCTAAAATCTATTTGGTATTATCAAGGTAAATGCAAATATCAATATGAAAAGACAGAGTCTTTTCTGGCACTGCTATTTACTACACAATAATGAGGAAGATGTTTAAATGTAAACATCCTGGATCTATTTAATCACCTGAAAAACATGGGAATAATCATTTCAATGTCATATGATATCACAAGGATTAAATAGGACAATTCTGGCATTACCAACAGTTGACAAAAGAGGTACAACAGGAAAACTCAGAATGTCTGGTCAGGTGGAAAGTGGCTGGACCACTTTGGAAGTCGATATGGATGATGATTCCTGAATGAACTTACCATTCACATACCCTTCAACATGGAGATTTCATGAGTAGATTTATATCCTACAAAAATGGGACTATGTGTACTAGGATATGTGTTTAAAGTCTTCAGATTAAAAATGGAAAGGAGAGCTGGGTGCTAGTGCTCTCACCTGTAATCCTAGCTCCTGAGATCTGAGAATCTCAGTTTGAAGCCAGACCAGGCAGGGAAGGCTGTGAGACTCTTATCTCCAATTAACCACCTAACAGAAGTAGCATTGTACTCAAGTGGTAGAGCACTAGTCTTGAGTAGAAATGCTCAGGGACAGCACCCAGGCCCTGAGTTCAAGCCCCAGGACTGACAAAAAGAAGGAAGAAGAGGAGGAGGAGGCAGGGAGGAGGAGGAGGAAAGGAGGCAGATGTCCAGCTCTCGCAGAATGGATAAGATACAGTACATTCACCCAATGAAACATATGGGAATATGAATGAGCAAAGCAGAGGATATGAAACATGAATAGATCTCATAATGAAATATCAAGTAAAAAATACAAGACCCAAAGCCAGGTGCAGGTGACTCATGCCTGTAATCCTAGCTACTCAGGAGGTCGAGATCTAAAAGGTTTAGAGCTAACCTAGGCAGGCAAATCCCGTGAGACTCTTGTCTCCAATGTACCTGCAAAATGCTGGAAGAGGAGGTGTGGCATCAACCATGAATGAAAAAGTCAAGTGAGAGCTCAAGGCCCTCACTTCAAGCTGTATTGCGCGTGCACGCAAACACACACACAAACACACACAAGATAGGCCAGGTGTGGTGTCGCACGCCTATAATCCCAGCACTGAGGCGTCTAAGACAAGGATGATCACAGCTCAAGCACAGCCTGGGCTAACCTGTCTCACACAAAAAAATAATAATCACACACAAAACACAAAATGTGAGTGAATCAATATGCACAAAACTCAGAAGACACAAAACTATATTATTTCAGGCACTGAAACTGTGATAAGTAACCAGAAAATTATTATTACAAAGTACTAGATAGTTGTTTTGGGAAAAAGGAAGAGCTTAGGATCAGAAAGAGATTTACGGAGCATTCTTAGGTGCTAATAAAGTTTCATTAAAAAAAATCAGTGTGGTTCTTACATGGTGTTTTTAATTTTTAATTTAATTTTTATTTTTGTCAGTCATGGGGCTTGAACTCTAGGCCTGGATGCTGTCCCTGAGCTTTATTTGCTGAAGGCTAGCATTCTACTACTTTGAGCCATAGTGCAACTTCCAGTTTTCTGGTGATTAATTGGAGATAAAAATCTCACACTCTTTCCTGCCTGGGCTGACTTTGAACCATGATCCTCATATCTCATCTCATCTGAGTAACTAGGATTACAGACATGAGTTACTGGCACCCAGCTTTACAGTGGTGTTTTAGCTTGTTCAATACACATATATTACAAATAGAAATAGAAAGTATATAGCAAAATGCCTTAGTAAGTATAAGCTCTGAATAAATGTTACCTTTTTTTTTTTTTTTGTCATGGGGCCTGAACTCTGGGCCTGGGCGCTGTCCCTCAGCTCTTCAGCTCAAGGCTAATGCTCTACCACTTTGAGCCACAGCAACACTTCCAGTTTTCTGGGTGGTTTATTGGAGATAAGAGTCTCATGGTCTTTCCGGGCTGGCTTTGAACTATAATCCTCAGATCTCATCCTCCTGAGTAGCTAGGATTACAGGCGTGAACCACCACGCCCAGCTTGAATATTACTTATTATTCCAAGTATTTATCACTAGTTCAGAAAGTATCAGTACTATTCTTTTTTTTTGGGGGGGGGGTCTGGTCGTGGGCCTGAACTCTGGGCCTGGGCGCTGTCCCTCAGCTCTTCAGCTCAAGGCTAGCGATCTACCACTTGAGCCACAGCGCCACTTCCGGCTTTTTTCTTTTTGCTTATGTGGTGCTGAGGAATCGAACTCAGGGCCTCAGGCATGCAAGGCAAGCACTCTACCACTGAGCCACCTTCCCAGCCCCATCAGTACTATTCTTTCCCTTCATTCATTATGGTAGATGTTTGCTTGTATTTGTTTATTTGACAGGAAGGTTATACTAGGTATCCCAGGCTGGCTTGGAACTTAACATGAGCTGGATTCAAATTCTTGGCCTTTCTGCTTCTGCTGTGCAGTGTTAGGATTACAGGCATATGCTACAACACTGGGCTCTTACGTCTAGTATTTCTAACACTTACTGACTGTCCACTGGGCACTAAACACTGTACAAGAAAGAGATAACCAAGACAGCATCTCCAAGAAAGGGGACTCACTAGGGTGATTCAAATACTCCCAAGATAGCTCCTGCTCCTCCTGAGACACAGAAAACCATCTGAACCACCAAAGCCTTTGTCCAACATAGCTGAGCTCAGTGTCAACTTCTCAATAATGACAAAATTCAAGCTGGGCATCTGTGACTCACACTTGGAATCCTAGCTACTCAGGAGGCTGAGATCTGAGGACCCATATTCAAAGCCAGCTTGGGCAGGAAAGTCATGCCACTCTTACCTTAAACAAGCTGAAAGTAGAGCTGTGATTCAAGTGATGGAATGCTAGCTTTGAACAAAAAAAAGCTCAGGGTCAGCACCCAGACCTTGAGTTCAAGCCCCAGGACTGGCATCACCATCATCATCATCATCATCATCATCATCATCATCATCATCATCATCATCATCATCATGACAAAATCACAAACAGGGATTTATGACCAGAAAGAATTACTGGCTGCTCTAGTACCATTCACCTAGCACATGCACACACATGCAGCAGATATCACACCTACTATATCATCAACCATGGTGAAGAAAGTAGGGGCTACATGAAGAAGCCCCCCCATCCAATGTCCACACCACCCCCTGCTCATCCCAGCTCAACCCATCATCCCAGCTTAAGGGCACAAAATACATTATGACCCTGGGCCTTCGTTTACATGTAACAAACAGAGGTCAATTTATTTCTAAATCACTTTTTTTACAGCTCTATTGAACTATTTGCCACATTATTTATACGTTAATGGGCCAGGCCCCTCTGGGAAGCTCCCCATCTAATAAATAACGTGCCAAATCATTAAGCAAGGTGATAAAATCAAAGCCATTTAAAAATACATCAACCTGCGTTCCCTTCCAGTGAAATAAGCTCCAGGGGACCAGAGAAAAGAAGCAGGAGAACATCTTATATTACTGAGTTTGGTCAGGTATAAGGTTTGCTCTTCCCAGGGCTTAAGATAAAAATCAAGAGCTAAGGGTTTAGATAACCTGGCTACTTAACCACCCTATCTAGCAGCTGAGATAGAGGATATGAAGGCTTATGGCAGGGGTGGCTGGAAGCAAGTTTCAGGCCAGGTGAAGGAGGAGCATCAGATTTTACCTCCTATCTGTCCCTGAGGGGTGCCTTGTCTTGAATGCCCAGTGAAATGATGTCCTCTACCTAGGAGTTCAGGTGTTAAAAAAATTCTCTGGAGGCCTTAGCCTTTCTCTCTGTATCCCAACATTACAATTCTCTCTTGTGACTTTCAGTATTTATGATCTGAGTCACAGAGTAAGAGCACTAATAATAATGATTACTAAGTTTCTCCCTAGCTCCACTCTTTACCCCTCACTCTAAAGAGCTTGCTACACACCCTTCCTGACCATTGCCCACTCAGAAAGTCCATGCAAAGCCAGAGCACCAATGGGGATAGGAAGTGGGCTGAGAGACCTGACTTGGAGGTCTCTATGGACTTGCTTCCAAGTGATTCAGAGAGAAAAGGAATGAGAGCCCATTGGTCCAGTCTTGTCCAATCCTGAGGATGCTGTAGATAGATAACCAGTCTTAGGTGCTTAAAAAAAATCCAGATAGGGTGGTTCACACTAATCCTACTTACTCAGGAGGCTGAGATTGAGAGGATAGTGGGTCCACGTCAACCAGGTCAAAAAAGGTGTAATACCTCATCTCAACCATTGGTAAGGTAGCATTTATCTGTCATCACAGCTATGCAGGAAGCATAAATAGAAGGATCACTGTCCAGGCCAGCTTAGGTTTAAAAAAAAAGATATAATCCAGGCGGAGTGCCGATGCTCACAACTGTAATCCTAGCTACTAAGGAGGCTAAGATCTGAGGATCACGGTTCAAAGGCAGCCCAGGCAGGAAAGTCCGTGAGATTCTTATCTCCAATAAACCATCAGGAAACTGGAAGTGGCGCTGTGGCTCAAGTGGTAGAGCACTAGCTTTGAGCTGAAGAGCTAAGGGACAGTGCCCAGGCCCAGAGTTCAAGCCCCACAACGGGGGTGGGGAGGGGAGGGAGGAGTGGCTGGGGCTGGGGGGGGAGGAACACGTCGTCGTAAGCCAGATAGATCATCAACTGTTTGAGAGGACAGTCATATTTTATCTCCAAGGCTCTGATCCAGACTGAAACCTAAGCTACAGTAGAAATGAAGGAAAGACAAACAGGGCTCACAAAGTGAAGAAATTATATGTTGGATAGGGGAGATGCGAATAAAACATGCAAGTTGTAAGCAAAACAACCAATCATCATCTAACTTAATCCTTACCACAGACCTGAATGGTAATTTACAGATTTAGAGAAACCAGAAGATTTAACCACAGTCATACAATATATAAATAGAGTGCCAAGGTTGGATTTGGGTCTGTTGACAAAAGGCTACAATGAGAAGCAGAGATGAGGTTTGACATGATTCTAAAAAGAAACATGAATGGATACATGAAGAGAGCAGGGAGTCGGGATTGCCAAAAAACCCTCAAGATGTTCATGGCCAAATACGGCATGAGACATATACACTAAAAATCATTTGTTGTTTATCTGAATGTTGAGTTAACCCCCCACATCTTGTATTTTCATTTGGTAAATCTATCAACCTTTATAGCAAGCAACTCTTAAACTCTTAAAGCCAGGCAAATAGCTCTTATTTAGACTCAGAAGAGAAGGAAAATAAGACTTGCTGGGAAGATATGAAGTAGATTTTTAGACAGGGTACCAATAGCTCATGCCTATATTCCTAGCTACTCAGGAGGCTGAGATCTTAAGATCTCAGTTCAAAGCTAGCCCTGGCAGAAAAGACGGTGAGACTTTTATCTCCAATTAACCACCAGAAAACCAAAAGTGGCACTGTGGCTCAAAGTGGTAGAGGCCTAGCCTTCAGCAAAAAAGTTTAGGGACAGAACTCAAGCCCTATGGCAAATAAATAAATAAATAAATATTTCTCATTGGTGCAGATAGCTACATTTGGAGAAGTCAAAATAAGCTGAACTGTCAGCTAGAGCTAGGAAAGTCAGAAAAAATAGAAAGCTCCAGGTGCTGGGGCTCACGCCTATAATCCTAGCTACTCAGGAAGCTGAGATTTGAGCATCACAGTTCATAACCAGCCCAAGCAGGAAAGTCTATGAGACTCTTATCTTCATTTAACCACCAGAAAACTGGAAGTGACACTGTGGCTCAAGTGGTAGAGCTCAATCCTTGAGCTGGAGAGTTCAGTGACAGTGCCCAGGCCCAGAGTTCAAGCCCCACAACCAACAAAAAAGCAAAAGAAAAAAATTTAAAAAATGGGAAATAGAAAGGCTTTGGTATTAAATTATAAACCTAGAAGGAGGGACAAAAATAGTTTGTTATGATCATAGAATTTATATCCATGCACTGGGGGGCAATACGGATATGGCCACCTTTTCCTGACTGCTCTCCTGGGTCTCTCCTCTCGTCTGTATCCTTCTCTTTTACCATCAAGATCCTGAAAGTCCTACTTTGCCTCCATTTCCAACTCTGCCATGCTCCTGAAGCTGTGGTTCCAAAGTCACTGGGGACGGACAGAGTAGCTTTTCCTTCTTTATCCCATTTTGCCTCTTACTGGCTTTTAACATCATTGACAATCTATTCTACCTGTGATGAGCATTTCTTATTCTCTTCCTTTCTCTCTGATGATTTTCCCCTGGTCTCCTTCACTCTTTTCTTATCCTTCCATCCTCCTTGTAAATCAGATATTCCCAAGATTTCATCTTTAGTTTTCTTCATGGATGACTTTGGGATTTGTTGCTGTTACTGTTTTGTGCTGGTCCTCTGGCTTGAACACAGACCCTGGGCACTGTCTCTGAGCTTTTTCCTGCAAGCCTGGCTACAGCTTCACTTCCAGTTCTTTGGTGGCTAATTGGAGATAAGAGTCTCATGGATTTTCCTGCCTGGGCTGGCTTCAAAGCCAAATCTTCAGATATCAGCCTCCTGATTAACTAGGATTACAGGCATAAGCCACCAGTGCCTGACTGTTTTTGATTTTTTTTTATTGTGAAAATACTGTACAGAGGGGTTACAATTACATGGGCAAGATAATGAGTACATTTCTTATTAAGCATTGTAGCCTCCTCCTCTGTTTCCGCTTCCCATCCCTTCCCATCCTCCCCCCGCCCTGTTTTTTATTTTTTGAGATAATGTCTTGCTGTGTGCTCAGACCAGCCTCAAATTCATGATCCTCCTGCCTACCTCCCAAATGCTGGTATTATAGGCATGCACCATCACACCAAGGCCCGATTCTATTTTCAATGCTTAAATGTACACTAATGATTCTCCAAACCTAAATTTCCTTGCACCCTAGTCATTTCTACTTAGTATTACCATCCCAATCCTCTTTCTAGGTCTGCCATCTTATTTACTAGCCAAGGGCCAGGCCACCTGATTACTAATCTTTTTTGCTTTTTTTGCTCCAGGAAGTTAAAATTTTCTATTTACTTGCTACTTAGTTTTTTTTTAAAAAAAACTTTAATATGGTATTTTGTTATTATATTGTTGTTGTTGTTGGTGGTGGTGGTGTTATTGCAATATTGGAGTTTAAGCATGCTTATTAGATGTTCTACCACAGAACCATACCTCCAGCCTTTTTTGATTGGTTATTTTTGAGACAAGGTCTTCCTTCCTGCCTACTTTTGCAGTCCTCCTACTTTTCACTTCTAGCTGTAGTTAAAATGACAGGTGAGTGCCATTATGCCCAGCTTCTTCCATTGAGATGGGATCTCCTAGACTTTCCTGCACAGATTGGCTTAGAACTATAATCCTCCCAGGCTCAGCCTCCCAAGTAGCTAGGATAACATGCATGAATCCCCAGCACTCTCTTCTTTATGGTACCTCTTGTGATATATATTCTACTTCATAACTATTATTCTATAAGCTTTTATTTCTTTTATACAATTAGCCTCCTTATTGGTTTGCAAGGGCTAATGTAAAAAAAAATTACATGTTAAACAGCTTAAATAACATGCACTCTTCGGCTTTCCTTGGCCTGTAGATGTGTCACCTAGATCCTTGTCTTTGTCTGCATGGCATTCTCCCCATCTTGAAGATAATGATCATTGCTCATGACATTCCATAACAACTATGCCAAGGTGTTATTCATAAGGAATATTTTTAAATGGTTGTTAGATGGATTAAAAATGTAGCGTTTGTCTTATTTTAATTTCAGTGGAAGTAGAGAGGAAAAGTCGAAAGATTATATACCCAAGTGGCTGGTGCTAGCTAAGTGGTAATGTGCCATTCTGTTCTGTAAGGACAAGATGAGGGTAGAAGAAATGGAGAAGACATTCTCATCTACCCCTCCAAAAATAAGTAATCTCTGTGATTTATGCTGATTAACTGGAGATAAGAGTCTCATGGATTTGTCTGACCATGCCGGCTTCGAACTGTGATCCTCAGCCTCCTGAATTTTGAACTTCTTCATGATACATTAAAAAAAATCCTTCATGTCTTTGCCTTCAGAATGACCTTCGGATATCTTCCTGAGAAATACAGAAGTAAACAGCCTCAGGTAGAGAAGATACTGACTGAGAGTTGGCTGTAGATTCCTATAGCTCATCTCCAACCTGGGGTTAGGATAAAATGATTGCATTTTAGGGCTAGGCATGATGCATACCTCTGTAATCCCAGCTATGAAATTGACAGAGGTAGGAGGATTGAGGGGTCAAGCTAGCCCAGAACAGAATGTGAGACCTTGTCTGAAAAAGAGCTCAAGTGGTAGAGTGCTCAAAAGGGCAAGGCCCTGAGTTCAAACTCCAGCACAGCCACACACAAAAATTGCATGTTAATATCAGGATCTCAAAAATACTTGGTAATAAATCTCTCGATCTACTCTTCTCATGAAACTTTGCTTTCTCTCCTATGCCTTTTTAACCTTCCCTTATTAACGCTACATTTGGAAAAAGATGACAAAGAAGAATTCCAGAAATCTGTGCCTGGGGATTCCAGAAACATGCAGACTGCAGCAGAAGCCCTGGGGGCCGGGCTCACAAGCACTTTCACCCAAATATCTAGGTCTAATTCAACTAGTCCCCTCAGTGGGACAGGAGTAGAGAAGTCTCCACCAGGCCCATCAGCCAGAAGTCTCCATCAGCCAGACACAATCAGAACCTGCAGGAGCCCCAGTACCACCACCTGTAGGTCCACAGCTGTTCCCCTTCCGTAGGCTCAGTTCTTTTTACAAGAATCACAAAATTCTATCACAGCAACCTGGGCAAAGTGGTGTATGCCTATATTCCCAGCACTCAGGAGGCAAAAGCAGAAAGATCATGAGTCAGGCCAGCCTGAGCTACATACATAATAAAACCATGTCTGAAAATTTTTTTTAAAAATCACCAAGAACAGATGCACCCACAAACCCAATAACCAACACAACAATGGCCAGTTAAAACTCCTTTCTTTCTTCCAAGGAGAAGCCAACCCCTATGGTTAGCAGAAATCTTTAATCAAATGTTACTTGCTCTTCAGGAAATAACTCTGACAGCTCGTGACAAAGGGAATCAGAAAATGATGGATATGGAGAGGTGGCCATTGTGGTATGGAGCCTTCTTGCTTAAGGTGTGGTGCTGGACTCTGTGGTGTGTGTGTGTGTGTGTGTGGAAATGGAGAAAATCAATAACAGGAGAAATAGCTTCTTTGATTATTAATGAAAAAAATTCAATATGAGAGCATTAAGCCAAGTTTGAGGGTTACCCAAATGATTGGAATTCATATGGTAGATCTGTTAACATAATATACTATTGCCAGGTTATGTGCAGACAAGTCAGACAAAGCCCCACCACAAAAGTTAGAGAAAATCTGCCTGCAGGGTCTATGAACATGGAAGGAAGTAAAGGCCTACTGATGGATCATCATTTGGACAACCCAAATATGGGAACTTGGAGATTTAATATGGCTCCCTAGAGCTTATTAACCCAGCTCCTTTCCTTGCTGTCTCTCAGACAGACAGCCAGGGCAACAACCCAGCTTGGTTGGTTGAACCCACTGTAGAGTAACAGCTTGCCATCTTAGAAGCTGACCCTTCGATTTTGTCTTTGGGATGGGAAGATCCTGTAGGCCAGCTGTCCATATAGTCCTAGTTTCTTGGCATTGTCTTGCTAAAAATAAGGCTCTTGCCTTGCTTCTCTCATTAAAAACTCTAATGGCAATTTATACTGATTACAAAAGTTGCTACAAAATGGGGCCTAAGCTGTTTCTTACTTTCAATGTGAAATTGGACAAGTTACCCAATACTTTTTGCTTTTGTTAAACAACATTGAAAGAGCTTCATCTGCATCACTGTACAACAGTGACTGCTGTTTGTGGTGCTGGTGGCTCATGCTTGTAGTCCTAGCTATTCAGGAGGCTGAGACCTTAGGATCACAACTTGAAGCTGAACAAGGCAGAAAGGTCCAGGAAACTCTTATCACCAGTAACCAGGATGGGGGGGGTGGGGCAGGGAAGAGTGGGAAATGGAAGAATAACTCAAGTGGTAGAGCACTAGCCTTAAGTGGGGGAAAAGCGGGGGCAGAAGGAGGGACAAGCAAGAAATCAAGACCTTGAGTTCAAGCCCCAGTACCAGCACACGTGTGCATGTGCACACGTGCGTACACACACACACACACACAAAAGAGTTAGCAAATTAAAGTGGCTACCACAGAGTCTGATATAAAGTAATGTGAGTTACATTTATTATTAATAGTAACATTAGCAACAACCAACAAGCTTTAGCATGCTTCTAGACCTTTAACACAGGAAAGACTGACTCTCCTCTGTGCTAAGATTCCTCCAAGAGACCCAGTTTTTCAGGTGTCCATACTCGGAATAAATTACCTCTGTTAGGTACATTCTCATATTTCTCTAAATATGCCTCTCAATGTCACACTACTAGAACACTGAAAATGGTATTTTCTTTTTCTTTTTTGTTGGTCATGGGTTTTGAACTCAGGGTTTGAGTGCTGTCCCTGAGCTCTTCTGCTCAAGACTAACACTCTACCACTTTGAGCCACAGTTCTACTTCTGGTTTTCTGGTGGTTAATTGGAGATAAGAGTCTCGCAGACTTTTCTGCCCAGGCTGACTTTGAACTGTGATCCTCAGACTTTTCTTCCTGAGTAGCTTATTATTAAAGGTGTGAGCCACCAGTGCCCAGCTTGAAAATGGTATTTTCATGCTTATCTTTACCTCTAGACTGTGGTTTCTTCTTGGTAAACTCCCATCTGCTAGCCTTTGTATCACTCGGGCTAAATAAATGAATGCCTGTGGAATGCATAAATGAAGGTTGGATTGATTGATTAAATACTTGCAGGAAAAGGCATTAGAAGGGGACATTCCAGAAGGAATTGGAAAGTGATAAGATCCAGGCATCTCACCTCTCCGCATGCTCAGGCAACAAATATTCGATAGCTTCTCTACCTTCAGTAGGAGGGGGTTCCACCTCCCCGCCAAACATTCTCCAGTACCCCCTCTTGTTAGACGCATACCACTTGCCTCTGGCGGCGACAGAAATAAAGAGGATTACATCATTTGTTACAACAAAATGGTTATTATAGTAATAAGTATAATTAGCATTAGACAATTACAATAATAACACATTTCCTTGATGCAGAGGTACTTAAAAAAAAACAGGTTTATCTAATGCCCCCCAACTTCCCCTCTTCCAGAAAAAAAAAGTCTTTTGGTGGGGGGGAGGGAAGAGAAGAGGCCTCTTTCATTCTACCGAGATGCTATCTTAATGAAGGAACATTATTGACAAACCCCATAAAAATAGGAGCAGATTGCCTTGGAGCGAAAATCTTTCTTGCTCTCTCCCTCTGTTTTCTCTGGGGAAAAGAAAGCTTGTGTCTGTCTTTCGAGGGATCAGGGGAACTGGCTGGAGGATTGAAAGATGAGGCCCAGGAGACACAAAAACAAAAGAGGAGCCTTTTCAAACAGCCAAAGCTCAGTATCATCACATCCTGTCCTTCTGGCTGCATGGGACAGATCAGGAAGTGAAAGCAAGCTATTTGCCCAGAGTGCTGAGCGAGTGTCTGAGGTAGTTCTCCAAACTCTATAGAAACAACGATGCCTAGGAGACTGGATTGTAATAAATAATGAATAGGGTATGTATGATTCTTCTCCACTCAGACTTGTCCACAATGCATACATACACTTGCGCATACTAAATGTGGCTAGTTATTCCCTGGTGTTTTTTTCCCAAGAAAAAAATAGGAGGGGGTGGGTGGGCGGCGGTTCACAATTGACCTACAACACAAAGTTTAAATATTGGATAGGTGAGAAATCAGGATACAAACAGATATTTCATCAACTTGGTAAATCAAACAAAAGCAATGTATATGTGCTATACATGTTCACAAAGTTAGACCTGTTTACATGCAGAGACATATACCTTGTACTCATCAAATACTTGGTGAAGCCAGGCACCGGTGTCTCACATCTATCAGCCTAGCTACACAGGGGTTTGAGATCTGAGGATTATGGTTCAAAGCCAGCCCAGGTAGGAAAGTCCATGAGACTCTAATCTCCAATTAACCACCAGAAAAGCAGAAGTGGAGCTATGGCTCAAAGTGGTAGAGTGCTAGCCTTGAGCAAAGTTGCTCTAGGACAGTACCCAGGCCCTGAGTTCCAGCCCCATGACTGACAAAAAAAAAGTCTCTATATGCTGCACATATATAAACCAGAAGACAATCCATGTACATATATCATATGCATACCATTTTATTAGTTACATATAAATTATACTCTACATATAAAAATATGGCCTTGTGGCCCTATCCATATACAAGTGTACACCCATGTAAAAACACATTCCCATATAGATAGGTGCATATGGACTCAAACACACACACACATACACATACACACTACAGATATATCAAATCATAACAACTATAAAATGTCAGCTCATCATTCTTATCTTCTCTAGGTGACAGTGCCCAGAGGCATGAACTTAATCTAGGGCTCTAGTTCCTCACACTCAGTTCAAGAAGAGGAAAAGGTTTAAACCACTCACTAGAACTGGAACCCATCCACCTCTGAGGCGATCCACACATGAGCATCTGTTCCAATGGCCTGGAGCTGGCCAGACCGCAAGTCATTGGGAGTGAAATGTGTATCAGTCTACTTTTCCATGCTCTCCAGATAGAGTTCTCAATCCTTAGTGGACCAAACTTCCCAGAATTTGGTCCATTCCATCATTCTTCCCAGGTGAGCTTTGATTCTCCTTAAAAGTGTAGCCAAGTAGGTTGCTCCATAAACTGGCTATACCTTTCTCCCTGCTCCCCCAAGAGAAGAGAATACTCTCATTTCTGCCTTGACAATGTTCTCTTTCCATATCTTGGGTATTTAGCTGCTTAAAGACCACCACTGTTTCCTTCTACAAGTGTCTTTCCTTCCCTGTAAAACACATTCACTCCAGCTTTCTTCAGTCACCGGTTGGTTTAATGTTTTATTCCCTTATTTAAGTGTCTTTGACATGGGTGTCCTGACATTGATCTTAGATTTTGTTTCTGGTTCTTAGGACACTGTGCCTCCCTACAGATGCCTACAGAGAGAGCTAGAAAAAGATTAATGGATGATTTAATTCAACCTCCTCATTTCTTAAGTAAGGGACTGGAGACCTACAGAGGTAAAGTGACTTGTGTAAAGCCACACGAATGAGCGGCAGAGAGGGATGCAATTCCAGGTTCTTGTCTCTTAATTCACTGTTCCTTCCACTACATTAGCACTTCCTACATGGGCTTTCATGGAACACAAATGTCCCAAAGGCTGATAAGAGGTTTTTCTAAGTCCGGGAACTGGTGACTCATGCCTGTAATCCTAGCGACTCAGGAGGCTGAGATCTGAGGATTGCAGTTCAAAGCCAGCCCAGGCAGAAAAGTCTGTGAGACTCTATGTCCAATTAGAAAACCGGAAGTGGTGTTGTGGCTCAAAGTGATAGAGTGCTAGACTTGAGCAAAGAGTTCAGGGACAGTGTCCAGTCCCTGAGTTCAAGTCCCATGACTGACAGAAAAAGAAAAGATATTTCTCTTTAAAATGTGCCCCATAGTTTAGTAATTTGGGGAAACTTGCATACTATCTTCCCTTCTTGAGATTCAAAATGAATTTTAATATGGTAAAAATTCTAGAAGTCCTACAGCCTAAGATCTTTGTCTAGGCCATCATTTCCTATACTGACCTGATTGTATAAGATGATGTATTAACATCAGGTAATATTTGAGTGCTTAGAGAATGATACAATTCAGGAAACACAGTCCTTCTTTAAACCCAGCATGGGAAGGGTCTAAGTTCAATTTCTTCCAAAGAGACATTAGGAGGAACTAAATTGCCCACAAATGTGAGCATATGACTGCTTCCATCTGTGTGGAGGAAAACTATGAAGCAGGGTCTGATGAAAACAAGATGGGGTATGCCATCTTAGATAAAAATGACCCATAAAAGACTTCACAAAGGAGACGGTTAGAGTTCAGAGGCTGAATTCTCTCACTGGGGAGAAGGGAGAGAAAAGGTTTCATTACAAGATATTAGAAAGGGCGGCTTCTAATCACCCAGTTAAAAGATGGGAACATTGGCATTCTCCATAGCAAGATCCAGCAGGTCCTGATCTCAAGAGAGTAGTCTCACATGCAGTAGGCATTCAATAAGTATTTCTCGAATGAATGACTCCATGAAGCAAGCACATTTGCCTCCAGCAACATCAAGAGCCCAAGCCAAGGAAATTTGAAGCCACTGCTAGTCTTCATCTCAAGGAAGGACCAGTATTCCCTGTGAGGAACAGATGAGCAGAAACATAGACCTTTGAATGTCTTATTTCCATAGGGTCTGAGGGATTTTTCCTGGCAAACCCAGCCAGGGAACTACGTACAGCTGATGGAGAGAATGAGTCAGGTTGAGTTGTTTGTTTGTTCTCTGGGGCGGGGACATGCAAGCGTCAATAAACACACTGGAGTCTCTTTGACTGGAGCTTGGAGCAAGAGCTTGGCTTGTTTGTTCTAGAGAATTTGAACTTGGGTCAAAAAGGCTTATAGAGCCTCCCTTCCCTGAGGTAGAGACCTCTGGGTGACAACTGAGGTCACCCACTGGGCAGCCAGGTGCTCCAGCTAACAATGCATTCCACACACAAGGGCCCTTCTCCAAGGCGTTTTGTAAAAAATCCATAGTATGTGGTGGACATGCCAATCTGCCACCTACTGTGTCTTATTGGGATGTCTTATTGTTTAACACAGGCCACAAAAATTGGTAAGAGCAGCAGGTGAAGGCCTTAGTGTATCCAACTTGGTTCACAAGGTCATAGAACCCCATGGCTAGAAATAACCTGAAGAAGTAATACCCAGTGCCTCAAAGTGGGATGAAAATTCCCACACACCCGAAAGTAACCCAGTCTTCTTCCCTTTCTTAAAATACTCAGGTAACTTTAAGTTTCTCATACAATCCAATCCCAGGGTCATCTCCAGTCAAGTAGCAACATAAGATTCCCCTGTATGTCTCAGATCATGCCCTTAACTAACTCCTAATCTGAAGTCAGGTACAGGTGGCTCACACCAATAATCCTAGTTACCCAGAAGGATGAGATCCAAGGATCACAGTTCCAAACCAACCTAGGCCAGAAAGTCTGTGACTCTTATCCCCAATTAACCACTAAAAAGTCAGAAGTGAAGCTGTGTCTCAAGTAGTAGAGTGCCAGCTTTGAGTGGAAAAAGCAAAATATAGCACTTAGGCCCTGAATTCAAGCCCCAGGGCCAGAACAGAAAAAAGAAAAGGGAAGAAGAGGAGAAGAGAGAGGGAGGAGAAGGAGGAGAAGGAGAAGAGGAGAAAGAGAAGGAGGAG
>NW_012267371.1:1712496-1715537 GCF_000151885.1 Dipodomys ordii | reverse complement strand
AGCTCTTAAATGGATAGAATCTAAGCACTTACAAAAAGACTTCAGAATGCCTATTAGTCAACAAACCATTAAGTATAGCCATCAGCTGCAGAATCAAGCATGCAAAGGCAGAAGTGTTCAGGGAAGGCTTCTTGGAAGAGGGAGTCTAGAGCTCATTCGAGGGGAAGAAAGGGGAGGAACAAAGAGAAAGACATCAACGCTGGGGAGGGGTGGAGCTTAAGGGACCTTTCAGGAGCAGATGGGAGGCCCAGCAGGGGCTTCCTTTGAATGAAGCATACAACAGGGAAAGTCAAGAAAAGGCAGGGAAGGAGACTAGAAGGGAAGAGACCAGAGTTTGATGGTCCATGTGGTACCAAGGGACATATGTTCCTGCACCTGCCACTATCTCCTTCCTGTACCACAGGCCCCAGTCTACTCATCTGTAGAATAAAGGCCTTGAATGAGAGGAGGTGCTTTGCAGTTCCTAATCTCTGTGATGCTAAGGTACAAAAGACATGAAGAACCATCAGGGTTGATCCACTACAAACCCATTTAATTTTTTTTTCTTATACAAGTCTAAGTTCCCTTTATCCCTCAACTGAATTACAACTTGAGCATATTTACTACGTCAAAGATTAATCCTCTAAACCCGACAAGCTTGCTGGTTGAGCTGCAAGGAAATATCTCTATAAAAAGAATAGACTCTATAAATTATTGGTCACTTACCTAAGGTTGTTACTAAATTATTTTAAAAGGATATATATTCTGCTCCTACACTCTCACTTCTGTCTTTCTCAGACTAATTGCTTCCTGAGCTAGAAAGGGTGGTCCAGACAGAGACCTAGGAAGTTTGATATATTCCGGATCCTTCAACTGCTGAGATTCCAGATGATAAATAAACTGCACAGTGGAATTTGAATCAACCTAGTCACAGACTTGAAAGGAGTGAAAGGGTAAGTCATTAAAATTACCCTCTTTTCTCTCCCTTCAATGTTCTAAGCAGCCTAGCATTTCAACAGGCTTTAATTGTGATTCCACCTCCTCCTTCATCATTAAATAGACTCTATATTATATTACATATATAGCACATATATCAGAATGTATAACATTATATATTATATAATATGTGATATACATATATGTTATATATATTATATATAATAGATGCATAGATTCTGCTATGGGGCTTGAACTCAGAGCCTAGGCACTGTCCTGTAGCTTTTGTGCCCAAGGCTAGCATTCTAACACTTGAGCCACAGCTCCCCTTCCAGCTTTTGGGTGGATAATTGGAGATAAGAGTCCCATGGACTTTCCTACCCAAGCTGGCTTCAAACTGCAATCCTCAGATCTCAACCTCCTGAGTGGCTAGGATTACAGGCATGAGCCACCAGTCCCTGGCTTCATTATACTATATTTTAAGGGTTCATTTTTCTTCCCCCACTGTAGACTGTAGTCTTCTTGGTGTCTGGGATTTTTTTTTCCTTCTGGATCATAATAGGCACTTAGTAAATGATTGCTCCTTGCGTGAAGGTGTAAATGAAGAAATTATAATCAAATGGAGAGGCTAATTCTGGTGTCTTGCCTTAGTTCTAGCTGACCAGGCCTGTACATGTTACTACCTTGCATCTAAACTTCACCCCTATTCCCCATCATAGGACACTATATACACCTCTGTCACAGCTCTGACCATTCTCAGTTGCAAGCTCTGACTTACTTGTTCATCTTGTCACTAAAGTTCCCAAAAGGTAGAAACTTTGTATTTTTTTCTATTCTCTGTCCAGAATAGTAGCTATCATAAGTAAGTTGAGCAGGGTGCTGGTGGCTCACACCTGTCATCCTAGCTACTCGGGAAGTTAAGATCTAAAGATTGAGGTTCAAAGCTAGTCTGGACAGTCCAAAAGACTCTTATCTCCAAATGCCAGCAAAAAAAAATAGAAGTGGAGCATGGCACAAATGGTAGAGTACCTGTTTTGAGTGAAAAAATTAAGGGACAGTGACCAGGCCCTGAGCTCAAGCCCCAGTACTGGAACAAAAAAAGGGCAGGTTATTTGTGAATAAATCAATCAAGAGCAACATCTTATCCTTTCCATGTTCTGAGCAAAGAATGAATCTTTTAGATGAATATCAATTTAGAAGAATATCAAAGAGAATATCAATTTTTAGGAGAATATCAATTTCTATGATATACACTTATTACTATCTACTTGATCAAAAAAGAGGCTAAAAGGAGCAGTCATAGGTATGTTAACTCTTCAAACATACTTCAAAAACACAAGAATTGTCTATACAGATCAAACTATCTATGCATTCATCTCTAGCACACTGGAAGATATGAATTCAATGTCTAAATTTCACAAGGGTGTAAAGTAGTGCAAAAAATGCAAGAACTCCCAGACTGAAACACACAGCAGAAGAAATCACATAAGAAAAAATGAAGAACTTGAGCGCTATGCAATTAGCCAATGAAAAGTGTCAGAAAAGGTAAGGCTCCAGGGTATTTAGCCTGGGCAATAGCAGTGATCAGTGATCATTTACATCTTGACATGCTGTCTCTCTTGCTTGCTCACTCACGAGAGTTGCTTAGGTCTACTATGTAAAACAGAAAATGCTGGAAGATGAGCAAAAGATAGTTGAAATCTACCAGAAGTGTAATTTGGAAGAATATACAGTATTACAAGGGGAAAAGATGAACCAGTCTGGCCAAGACCAGAGCAGGAGTAAGAAAGGATGATCTCAGGCATAGTTTGTAAAAACTCTTATAAAAACTGAAAATAGAGCTGGGTGCTGGTGGCTCATACCTGTAATCCTAGCTACTCAGAAGGCTGAGATCATGGTTCAAAGCCAGCCTGGGCAGGACAGTCTGTGAGACTATCTCCAATTAATTACCAAAAAGACAGAAGTGGAGTTGTGGCTTAAGTTGTTAAGAGTACTATCCTTGAGCGAAAAAGCTCAGGACAGCACCTAGCCCCCTGAGTTCAAGCTCCAGCCGTGCACAGAGGTATGTACATATGCACATGTGTACATGCACAGAAGCGCTCTCTCTCTCTCTCTCTCTCTCTCTC
>NW_012267371.1:1711302-1712246 GCF_000151885.1 Dipodomys ordii | reverse complement strand
AGCCGGAAGTGGTGCTGTAGCTCAAGGGGTAGAATGCTAGCCTTGAGTAAAGAGAAGCTCAGAGACAGAGTTCAGGCCCTGAGTTCAAGCTCCAGCCGTGCACAGAGGTATGTACATATGCACATGTGTACATGCACAGAAGCGCTCTCTCTCTCTCTCTCTCTCTCTCTCTCCCCAGTAGAAGAGATTGATGGAAGTATTAGCCAATTAGTCAACTGAAACTAAGATGACAAACTCTCAATAATCCATAATGGGATCATTTTCCTATGTTGGTCCACATCTTAGGCTTATCTACCTCTATACAAAGGCCATTTCCTCTAATATGATCTTCAGTTTTTCAAGTTGCCTCCCTCAGGAAGCCTTCCATAGCTAATGAGAAGGGAGAGACACAGGAGGGGGGGAGGAAGGAAAAAAGGGAGTGAGGGGGAAGGAAGGAGGAAAGAAGATTTAAAGCTCAACCAGGCTACACTGTGCCTCTGGAGAGTGTAGTCTGTCTCCGCTCAGTGCAGGGCCTCCCAAAATAGAAACCCATCTTTTCTTCCTTTGTAAATTCTGCTCCCAGAAGTTGTTCATGGTAGGAAAGCACAGAGTGCCTGAAGAAGACAGCCATCAGATGGCTCCACTCCCCGCATCACAGAATCTGCCATAGGCTCTTCTCCCACTCTGGAGTTATGGGACAGGAGTTATGGCTCTCCCTGTAAAAAGTCATTATAATTATGAAAAATGTCTACAGCTCTTTCCACTGTTTAGGCAAAGCCTCTGGCTGTCCTGATGAGTAGAGATTTAAGATCCTGTTCTCCATAAAGATGGCTAGATAGCCCACGAGATAGATGTGTTAACGCCTAATTGGTCATTGGTGAGTCATCAAATCCGTTTCAGAGAGCGTGATTGGACAATCCCGATAGATAAAGGAGAGAGCACACAGCCAAGGAGACATGCGACAA
>NW_012267371.1:1703745-1710437 GCF_000151885.1 Dipodomys ordii | reverse complement strand
CGGGATCCAGGCCAGTCACATCTTATAGCTCCACTTACTTTTATTTAATAAAAACAAGGGATGATATGAGTGAGGAGAAGGATCATATTGCCTCAGTTGTTTTTCAAAAGGATTCGATCTGTTAGCGAAACAAGAGGAACAAGAGTTAGACTGCAGGAAGGATTTTTTTTTCTTAGTCAGTACTCTCTTTCTATACTGGATTTCATTGTACTTTCACTGTTCCTTTAGACAGAATTTCTGAAAATGGTACATTTCAATCTTTCTTAGGAATAGCTTCATGTAGCCTTTTGAGCTAATTCCATACATCCTCTTATTCTTGACTTTGCAATACTTTAAATCCTTTGGTCAGCATTTTCTTTTCTCCCTGTTGTTATTTTGTCATTAAAAAAAATCTATATGGCTCAGAAAAATTTCTAGCCAGTGACTCATGCATGTAATTTTAGCTACTCAGGGGGTGAGATATGAGGATTGAGGTTTGAAACCAACCCAAGCAGGAAAGCCCAATTAATTACCAAAAATACCATAAATAAACCAGGTGCCGATGGCTCATGCCTGTAATCCTAGCTACTCAGGAGGCTGAGATCTGAAGATCACGGTTCAATGCCAACCCAGGCAGGAAAGTCTGGGAGACTCTTATCTCCAATTAATCACCAGAAAACCAGAAGTGGTGCCGTGGCTCAAGTGGTAGAGTGCTTGCCTTGAGCTGAAGAGCTCAGGGACAGTGCCCAGTCCTAGAGTTCAAGCCCCATGACCAACAGCAAAACAAGAACAAACAAAAACAAAAACAGGAATAACACTTAGGACATGAGTTGAAACCCTAGAACTGGCATTTTTAAAAAAGAAAAAGCTCAGGAACAGTGTCCAGGCCCTGAGTTCAAGCCCCAGGACAGGCACACACACACACACACACACACACACACACACACACACACACACACACACACACACAAGTAGATACAATGGTGCATGCCTGTAATCCCAGCATTTAGAAGGCTGAGTCAGGAAGATCTTAGATTTGCATCCCTCCTTACTATATAGTGAGAACTTGTCTCAAAAAAAAAAAAGAAAAAAACTTTTCAAGACTTCTAGTAAGTATAACGAATGTCACATAATTCAGAGTGATTAAAGTACTGTTTAAATAACACAACAAATTGGGCAGTAAATAATGCAGAGACCTGCAGACCAGGAGGCAGTAACTTATCCAGTGCACATGTGAATGAACTTGTGGCTTTAAGAGCTGGGAAAAAGAAAACAATCTCTGTAGTTAAAATGAGTGCTTTAATGCCAGAAGATGAAAAACAAAACCCTCATTCCAAAAAAAAAACGATCTTTTCTGTTTCAGGAAGTAAATATAATTTCCTTGCTAGACAAAACCAAATGACTGCTCAAGAAACTTGCACTGAGCTGGGAATGTGGCTTAGTGGTAGAGTGCTTGCCTAGCATGCATGAAGACCTGTGTTTGACTCCTCAGTAACACATATACAGAAAAAGCCGGAAGTGGTGCTGTGGCTCAAGGGGTAGAATGCTAGCCTTGAGTAAAGAGAAGCTCAGAGACAGAGTTCAGGCCCTGAGTTCAAGCTCCAGGACCAACAAAAAAAAAAGTGTGCACTGTTTGCCTTCTTAGGAAGATGATTGGGTTTGTGGAAATGATATAGGTATGGTGTTCATTTCCACAGCAAAGTTCTGAGGACAGGGACAAGATGATGCCTAAGGACTCAAAGTCCCAGTTCCCTCCACATACTGCCCCCTCACCCCAGTTGTTGCAGGTGCGATGGAGCAGTAAATCCATTTCTATAGACCCTCACTAAATTATTATTAGGAACTGATTTCTCAGAACGAAAACTCCACCTCTCTGAGGCAGAAAAGTGATACATAGTGCATTTTAACAATTGTACTCTGTGTGTATGTGTGTTCATGTGCATGTGTGCATGTGTACATGTGTGTATGCTTGTACTAAGGTTTAAAACTCAGGACCTGGGTGCTACCTTTTAGCTTTTTCACTCAAGGATGATGCTCTACCACTTGAGTCACATCTCCACTTCCAGATTTGGGGTAGTTTATTGGAAATAAAAGTCTCACTGACTTCTACCCAAGCTGGCTTTGAAATGCAATCCTTAGATTCTCAGCCTCCTGAGTAGCTAGGATTACAGGTGTGAGCCACTGGTGCCCAGCTAAGAGTTTATACTACCAACACAATATATCTTAACCAGAAACACCCCATGTCATTCTCCCTCCTCTCCACTCCACAAATATGCTTCATTTTAAACCCTTCTTCATTTAAAACGCCTGCTGTGATATGGTTTGTGAATCTTCTATACACGTAGCTGTACTCCTGAGCAGCTGTATTAGACCCCATTTCCTCTTCTGCCTTCTAGAACTCATTTTTTCAAGCTTTGCCACACCAACCACTTCCCTCTCCTTTTCATCCTGGAGACAGAAGCCAAATGAGATGGTGATCCTCCATCTCTGGCCTCTGTCACTCGACATAATTTTTTTTTGGTCGGTCATGGGACTTGGACTCAGGGCCTCGGTACTGTCCCTGAGCTTTTTTACTCAAAGCTAGCACACTACCATTTTGAGCCACAATGCCACTTCCAGTTTTCTGGTGCTTAATTGGAGAGAAAAGTCTCATGGACTTTTCTTCCCAGGCTGGCTTTGAGCCGTGATCCTCAGATCTCAGCCTTCTGAGTGGCTAGGATTACACTTACCAGCCACTGGCACCACGCTACTCTACACTCTTCAGTGCCACTTCATCCCTAGCAAGTGAACACTGCAGAACTTACTCAGCTTCTGTAATGGCACCTGTCTAGCAATAGACATAGAATGATAAATCATCAAAGGAACCTCACCAATACTCCATTAGGATCCCAGGTAAGTAAAACAAAGCAGTTTACCACTCTTAGCAGTTAGCTGTTCCTCCAAGAGCCAGATGTTCCCTTGGGGAACAGAGGGAGTAGGTACCCTGATCATCTAGAGTAATTGCTGCCGCCACTACCCTGACAATAATAACCCCAGAACCATGGACAGCCCTTTTCATCTAAAAGATCTCAAAGCACTTAGCCGCCAGGTGCTTATTAAGCCCTCTCGGGTGCAGTTGGCCTGATGGGTCTGAGCCCTTACTACAGACAATCAGGGTCAGGGGGTGATTCAGAGAAGCTGAGGAGCCAAATATCAGGGGGTGGGGGGAGTGGAGGAGTGGCCATCAGCTTCCTACACATGGGAAAATGAGCCTTGTTGGCCCAGGCCTGGGTCTGGACTCCAAAAGAATGGAAAGGAGACTAGCTCCTCCCCCACCTCCCGCCGTCTACAAGCAGGGTCATGTAGAATTAATCCAACACAGAGCTCATTTACCCCGAAATACCAGACAGGACTGTTTACACCCCAAGAACTGGCAGGAGGTGTGGGGAAGTGGGCATGGGCAGAGGTGAAAGAGAGGAGCAGAAATGAGGCAAACGTCTCCTCTGGCTGAAGGCATGCTCCCTGAATCGAGAGGGAGTTTGAGGAGGACAGTTTTGGGAGACATAGGTTTTAAAGAGTGAAACTGTGTGGAAAGAACTTTTGGAAATCACATTTTTATATTCTTAGGTATCAAAAATTAAATTAAAAAAGCAAAAGCAATTTCTATAAATACCACAACAAAGACTTGGAAGACTTCTGGGTGATCATATATGTGTGTTTTTTAATAGTTAAACCTGCATCAGAACGTGTACTTTACCATAATAGTATTTGGGGTGACAATTTGAAAACATAGTAAGTAGATAATATTGCATATCTGATCTGCTCTCTTTGGATGATCCAAAGCTAAATCTCCACAGATTTACTTGATGGCAAATGTGAGCATTTCAGGCATAGTAATCTTCAAGAACTTTGTGTTTGGCATTTTAACATGAACAACCCAAACCTGAAAGAAGATAACAGTGTCATTTTGTGCTTCATTTATAGACTTAGAGGAAGATGATTCCCTTGAACATCAATTTTTGTAATCCATGATAGGAAAATATCCCTATGGAAAGGGATGGAGTTAGATGTGTTTCCCCAGCTTGTCCCTAGAAGCCAAGTTCAGGAGCCCTCAAGAAATCCAAAGAAGGGGCTGGGAAGGTGGCTCAGTGGTAGAGCGCTTGCCTTGCATGCCCGAGGCCCTGGGTTCAATTCCTCAGCACCACATAAGAAAAAAGCCGGAAGTGACACTGTGGCTCAAGTGGTAGAGCGCTAGCCTTGAGCTGAAGAGCTGAGGAACAGCGCCCAAGCCCAGAGTTCAGGCCCCACGACCGGACCAAAAAAAAAAAAAAAGAAAGAAAGAAATCCAGAGAAGCTGAGCATTAGTAGCTCATGCCTATAGCCCAAGCTTATTTAGGAGGCTGAGATGTGAGGATTGAGGGTCAAAGCCAGCCCAGGCAGAAAAGTCTATGAGAGTCTTATCTCCAATTAACTACCAAAAATCCAAAACTAGAGCTGTGGTTCAAGTAGTAGAGCATTAGCCTTGAACAAAAAAAGCTCAGGGACAGTGCCCAGACCCTGAGTTCAAGCCCCATGACTGGCACAAAAAAGAAAAAAGAAACCAAAAGAGTGAATTTCCAGTAACTCACACCCTAGCTATTCAGGAGGCTGAGATCTAAGGATCACAGTTCAAAGCCAGACCAGGCAGCTATGTCTCAAGTGGCAGAGGGCTAGCCTTGAACAAGAAACTAAGGGACATTATCCAAGTCCTGAGTTCAAGCCCCAGGACAGATACATTTTTAAAAAGCCCAGAGCTGACTGATATCCTGCTCCGGAATATTTCCATCTCTCCAAACTCTAAAATAAATATTAGAAGTATATGTTAATCTTATTTAGCAGAGCCATCAAAATCATCACAGTATCCTTCTGCCATGCAAAGACCTGCCTTTTCCCCTCCAACATTCAATTCTCTTAGTCAGGAAATAAGTACAGAAATCCATTTACCTAGAAATTGGGGGTCCCCACCCCCAACCTCCAAGAGGTGGGTAAGGTGGGGGGGGGAGGAAAGGGAAAGACACTCATTAGCAAGTTGCAGGTGTTGTTACCAGAGTGTTATTTATTATTTGTTGGCTGCCAAGGCTTTCCTGAGCCTGAGCCTGCAAAGACACAGCTATTGCCTCAGGGGCTGCAAAGTCTGAGACAGACAAACAACACACTCCAAGCATGAAATCCGCCCCACCGGGGATCTGGGGGCAATAGGAATAGGAATCACAGTCCTCTCTGCAGAGTCCTGTAGTTCCTGAAAGTCTTGGAAAGGTCCAAATGTTCAGGAAAAGACCTCATCTGAAGGGGAACAGACTCTCCAAAAGAATGGGGGGCTCCAAAGAAAGAGGCCTGGCACAGGTTGAGGCAAGAGGTCTCAGAATGGTGTGAGAGGTAGGAGGAAATGAGATCAGGGTTACAGGCTGGGACAGCAGGCAGAGGAGGCGGGTTGGGGGGGAGAGGCGTTGCTGAATGGATGGGGGAGGCCAAGAGATGTCATCAGCTGTTGCGTGGGGTAACGCCGATGCCAAACACAAGTTGCAGCAAGAAATGAACTGCCAGAGGTACCAAATGATTGAATGGGAGTTTAACCAGAGGGAAGAGGGGCTTGGTCATCAGTAATACCCTATGTGGAGATGCTACTGTTCATTGATGCTGGTTCATTCCCTACATAAAGCAGGCTCCAAAGAAAATGGCCTGCATGCTAGCACATGGCATGGCAGGACTCTCCAATACTGGCCATGTATCCCTTCGCTGGAGAACCCTGACCACCGCAGAGACAGAGGAAATCTTCACATTTCTCCCGTGATCTCTTTGTCTAGGAAAGTCATTTGAGAACTCCTTATGCTCTGGGAGTTCTATTCCTTAAAATCTTTGTCCTGCAGCCCAACTTCTAGGTCTGGCCTTCTTCTTCATGTAGACCTCACTTACACAAGGTGAAGGGTGAGCAGGGAAGATAGAGCCTCCCATCTAACAGAAGGAGGAGGAGGAGGGGGAGAGGGTAGAGGAGGAAGAGGAGGAGGAAGAGTAGGAAGAGAAGGAGGAGGAAGAGGAGGAGAGAAGATGAAAAGAAAAAAGGATTTTTCTGATTGTGTTTCTTTGGTGCCAATTCTGGGGCTTGAGCTCAGGGCCTGAGCACTGTCCCTTAACATTTTCACTCGAGGCTGATACTTTGTACCTGAGCCACACTTACACTTTCACTCTGTCTTTTTGGACTGATCAGAAAAGTCTATGAGACGCTTAACCTTAACCTCAAACTGTGACCCTCAGATCTCAGCCTCCTTAGTGGCTAGGAGTACAGGCACGAGCCAATGGTGCCCACTTGTTTTTGTTTGTTGTTTGTTTTTAGTTGTATGTGCTTCATGAAAAGGTGAGGGACGTAGGCACTCTCAATCTAATTAGTCAGGTCAACTTGGACCGAGTGGAAGATGTCTGAACCGCACTTGGCCCTTGCACCCAGCATAGAACAGCTGAAAACAAGGCCTAAGCAAAAGAAAAGAACAGTTTCTAAACTGAGTTAAGTCAGGTATGTGTTGTCAAGCAGTCCATTGCTGAGCTTAACCTCAATATCTCCATCTCTGATTTATCTCCTTTCCTATTAGTAGGAAAGGAAGAAACAAATCTTCTTCTTCTTCTTCTTCTTCTTCTTCTTCTTCTTCTTCTTCTTCTTCTTCTTCTTCTTCTTCTTCTTCTTCTTCTTCTTCTTCTTCTTC
>NW_012267371.1:1690756-1703695 GCF_000151885.1 Dipodomys ordii | reverse complement strand
CCTCTTCTCCTCCTCCTGCTTCCTTCCTTCTTTCCTTCCTTCCTTCCCTCCCTCCCTCTCTCCCTTCCTCCCTCCCTTCCTCCTTTCTTCCCTTCCTTCCTTCCCTTCCTTCCTTCCTTTCTTTCTTCCTTCCTTTTTCCTTCCTTCCTTTCTTTTCTTTCTTTCTTTCTTTCTTTTTTCCTTTTTTTCGACCAGTCATGAGGCTTGAACTCTGGGCCTGAGCACTGTCCCTGAGCTTCTTTGTGCTCAAGGCTAACACTACCACTTGACCCACAGCACCACTTCTAGCTTTTGCAGACTTCTGCCTGGGCTGGCTTCAAATGTGATCCTCAGATCTCAGCCTCCTGAGTAACTAGGATTACAAGTATGAGCCACTTGTGCCCGGCTGTTCTCCTTCTTTATTGGGGAGCCCCCAAACTGGTTGCACAAGTGCCAAGACAGGTTGTCAAGTCCTTCAACCCTTTCCGAGCTCAGCAGTGCCACATATTCTTGTGGTTCTCTTCCCAAAATTACCAAGCTGGGCCAAATGAGGAATTCCAAAAAGGAGAAACATGCTGTAGTTTATCTCTCTCCTTCGAAACATGCACCCATTGCTCAGTCTTTGGGGGCTCCAATCTCTAAAGCAATCTCATGCTGTGAACACTGCAGGCTTCTCTCCCTTTTATTCATACCCAAAGGGAGAACTAATAAACACCAGCCTTTTGTTAATTTTATCCTAGTCAGGGTGGACTGGAATGACACGTGTGTGTGTGTGTGTGTGTGTGTGTGTGTGTGTACGAGAGAGAGAGAGAGAGAGAGAGAGAGAGAGAGAGATAAGAGGCTCACAGACTTTCCTGCCTGGGAGATCCTCAGATCTCAGCCTCTTGAGAGACAGAAACCACCAGTGTCCAGCCTTGGAGTGACACTTTTAAAGGTCTGTTTTTAAATGGCCTCTAGAACACTTAAGTCAGGACATCCCTCCTTAAGGGACATTTACAATGTCACAGCAAACAATGGCTCTGATTTCCTATGGCCTATCTCCAGGCCTGATAGCCTTCTATTCCCAGTCTTCACCCTAAGCAGGTAAGACAGAGCCATGACTATAATGCAGGGTAAATATCTCCATGAGTTTCCACTTCCACTGCAAAGTGATAATTCTTAAACTCTGTGAACACTGGTACTGAAGAACAATAGCACAGACAATCCAAAACTATTCAATAACTTTTCTAAAATCTACTTGGCTCTGAAATGAATCAAAGCTGGCAGACAAGATGTACACAACATATTTAAGCAGACAATGGATCTCAGTTCCTTAACACATGAACAAGGTTAAGATTACAAATTCCCAGCAAAGATGGCATGGAGTGGCAAACAAATAGCAGACCACATTTAAATGATCCATTCCCTACCAGACTCACAGTGACTGCACAGAGAAACAGATCTTTCCGACCATCCACCAGGGGGCCAGGCAGCCGGCAAGTATAGGGGCAGAGAGAAAAGAGGTATAATTTCTAAGCACTGCAGGCTTTCAGAGCACAGGAGGGTCTATTCTCATAACGATAATGGTGGAATAAATTCTACTCTTCGATTGGTTTTCAATTTGACTAATTTATTGAAAGAGGAGGCAATCAGGTCAGGCACAGTGAAGAAATTCCTAATAGGAAAGTAGGTCTTACAACCTCTATAATCTCTGAGACTTGCTGGCTTTAATAAACACAAAGAATCTGTTCTCCCCACCCCCTTTCCCAAGCTAGATGTCCTGATGCAGTAGGAATGGCAAGATAATTCTTTGCTTCCTCAGAGTCTGGAATCTTCTTACCTAGAGGAAGCCAGATCCAATATCCATGAGGTGAGGGCTGCAGTGTTATTTTATAAACAAGCCTTCCCTATATCAACGCCACTTACTGTACTGGAAGCCGGTATTAAGTGAACTGCTAGTGTAGTGCATCAAGGGCTTATTGAATATTGATTCCCATTTACGTGACAGCAAAATGGCCTAAGAAATCTTCTGTGGATGCCTCAGCCCCTTGATAAAGAGGGTGTTAGTTTTGTTTTATGAAGCCGGGATCCAGGCCAGTCACATCTTATAGCTCCACTTACTTTTATTTAATAAAAACAAGGGATGATATGAGTGAGGAGAAGGATCATATTGCCTCATGTTGTTTTTCAAAAGGATTCGATCTGTTAGCGAAACAAGAGGAACAAGAGTTAGACTGCAGGAAGGATTTTTTTTTTTTTTGGTAGCAGGCCATGAGCTATGGAGAGGAATAAAGAAATCCCCAAATAGGCAGACAACCCAAAAGTACATATAGGTCTCTCTTACAAGAAAAGAACCTTACTTGTTTGAGATAACTAAGTGCCAGAACAGCAAACAATAGCAGATTTTTTTTTCTGGTAGGATAAATAGAATCATAATCTCTCTCTCCTCCCTCCCTCCCTCCCCCCTCACTTTCTCAGAGCAGGATCCAAAGTTTGTCATATCTTCTCCCAAATGTCCTGTTTCCCTTAATCCAGCCCTTAATCTACAGGATATGGAGACTCCTCCTATTCTCCAAATTGTCTGAGACCCAGAGAGAGAGAGAGAGAGAGAGAGAGAGAGAGAGGATGGAGGGAGGGAGGGAAGGAGGGAGGGAAGAAGAGAGAGGGGAAAAAACTACATTGTTTTCCCCACCTCCTTTCTCAGTTTGTATCAGAGAGGGAAAAATGTCCTAATATTAAACCTTAGTCCTATTTGCTCACTTCTTCAATATGTTCCCCTTAGAATATAAGCTATATATTTAACAATGAATACCAAGAAGCTGAAACAGGCTTTGTCAGGAGAGGAAGGGGAAGTAGCAGGTGATAGATGAAAAGATAGAGGAGGGAGAGACAAATACAGTTATTATAGTCCATGTACATATATAAAAATGGAAAAGGTGACTTGAGGCTGTGAGTGGGATTGAAAAAGATGAGGGAGAATGATGGAAGGGGTGACATTAAGATGCACTGTACTCACTGTTGGACTAAAACTCCTTTGCAAAATTGCTTGAAATTTTTTAATTAATTAAAGAAGCTATAGTACTCCCATAGAAAGAAACGGACAGCTCCATCCCTGAACAAAATAAGGCTCAGGTAGGAGAGAACAAGGAGGCATGGAAGGCAAATATTCTCTTGGTTTTCTACCCTGACCTCACTCACCCTCAACTCTTACGTTTAGATATGTGTCCTCCTCTCAATATGGAAGACAGTAACAGCCCAGAAGGCCAACAGAGAGAGCTGGAACTACAGAGCCATTCGCCTGCAGCGTGAGGAGGTGGGCCGTTGAGGTAGAGGGATGGTACAAACTGGCCACAGAGTGACAGGAGGCTGAGCAGAGGAGTTGGCAAGTGACCACAAATCGGCCAGCCTGCCAAGAGCCACTGACCCCGTTTTAATATCACAGAGGCTGAGGCGAGAGTAGAAATCACAGGCTCCAGAAAAAACAATCTTTGAAAGAAAATTGCCTGTCTCAGCCAGAGATATATGAAAGTGCAGTTACAGTAGGGGGGGAGGGGGCAGGAGGAGAGCGACTGTAAAACTATACCTGGTTATTGCACTGACTGGCTGACACCATGATGCTTTTGCACTCCAAACAGTTTTGTCTGAAATGAGAAATCCCTGTGGACTTGGGTTACTAAGATGGTGTGGTGTGAGGTAAGGAGAAGAGAAGGGGGCAGAGCCATGTTGGGAGTGAATAGATTGCAGGGCTGAAGTGGAATGAATGGGAATTTAGAACTCCTAACAGTTAAGGGCTAGATGAAGGAAGAACAGTTCTTAAGCTAATGAACTCTCCATCTGTCATCTGACAGGTAAAAACCTTTCACTCCTACCTATACCTTTCCAAATGATTTTATCTCTTCATTCCTTCCCTCTCCTTTCACTGTCCATCTTCGTGTCTTTGGCTTTCCCTCTGCTTCTGCCTGATGTCCTCTCTCTGTTGCTCTGACTATAATTCCATTTATGTCTCTGTTTCCATGGTATCTGTCCCTCTTGTTATGCTTTCATCTTTCTTAATGTCAGCCTTCTATATCTATCATTCTTTCTCTGCCTGATTCTTACTATTTTGATGAAAAGTGGCCCAGGGAACAGAGAGAGGGAATTCTAAATCAAATTATTAACTACCTTTTATGAAGCACTTGCTGTGTGCCAAGCCTACACTTAGACATTTGTGTGTGTGTGTGTGTGTGTGTGTGTGCATGTGCACACATGTGTAAGAGAGAGTATTGGCTTGAACTCAGGGCCTTATACTCTTACTTGGCTTTTTTACACCTGACTGGTATTCTACCACTTGAGCCACACCTCCAGTTGCATCCTTTTTCTGGTTAATGGAAAATAAGAGTCACAGATTTTTTTTCTGCCTAAGCTGGCTTCATACCTGAGTCTTCAGCTCTCAGCCTCTTGAGTAGCTAGAATTATAGGCATGAGCCACTGGCACCAAGCAATATTCTTTTTTTAACATGGATGGAATTTAATTTGTGATAACTCATCAAATATACATTATAATGGTCACAGTTTATATACATGTTACCTATCAATCTAAAAGTTACTCTGTGTGTATGTGTGTGCTGGTACTTGGACTTAATCTCAAGACCTAGGAACTATCTCTTAGCTTTTCTGTTCAAGGCTAGTGCTCAACCACTTGAGCTACAGCTCTACTTCTGTCTTTGGGGTGGTTAATTGGAGATAAGAGTCTCATGGACTTTCCAGACAGGGTTGTCTTTGAACCTTGATCCTCAATTCTCAGCCTCCTGAATAGCTACAATTACATATTTGAGCCACTTGACTAGACATTCTCTTATTTAATTCTTACAACTAGTCTGAAAGGTCAGTCTTATTATCCCCATTTTACGGATGGGAAAATAAGATCAAAGAGTCTAAGTAATATTAAATGGCAGAGTTGGGATTCAAACCCTAAGCCGCTTGACTTCAAATACCTTGTCCTTAACAATTAATAGAACAAGAAAAACCAGATAGAAAAGTGGTCAAAAGCAAGTTGATGGGAAAAATCTTGGGGAACACTGTGGGGGCAGAGAAGTTGAGTGTTCCAGACCAATCAGTGGAGTAACTCGATGTTAGTCATTAACCTGCCTGCCTAAGAGCTGACAGACCAATTACTAGTCCATCCAGGAGCTCCGCAGCACTCTCCTGACTCAAAAGTTGAGTGTAAGGGAAAAGAAAGCCACCAATCCAAGAAAACACCTTTACCCATCTGAGCCAAAATCTCTGAAAGCCAATCCTTTCCAATTGCACCCTTAAATCCTATGAGGGTGGGAGGTAAAGTGGTTCCTTGTGGCTTGGAATGGCACTATATCTCACTATATCTCTTGCCTGTAAAATAAAATAATCAGAAGCTATACAAAATTCTCATAATGGAATACCTTTTGTCTAACCCCAGTAAATGTCTCCTTCATTCTAAAAGTGCAGAAAAAGGATCTGGAGGACCTTTAACTCTTTGTTACTCAGAAAAAAAGATTTTCATCAGCGGGGTGCCGATGGCTCATGCTTGTAATCCTAGCTACTCAGGAGGCCAGCCCTGACAGGAAAGTCCACGAGACTCTTATCTCTAATAAACTACTTTTAAAAAAAGTCAAAAGAGGGGCTATGGCTCAAGTAATGGAGTACTAGTCTTGATCAGGGATTCAAGCCCCACGACCAACAACAACAACAAAAAAGCTCAGGGACAGTACTCAGGCCTTGAGTTCAAGCCTTAGGACCAGCACACAAAAAAGTTTTAGGTGACATTGTCCAAAAAGAAATGTACTCATTACCTGACTTATGAAATGGTAACCCCTCTTTTTCTTTTTTCCTTTCTTTTTGTCAGTTGTGGGGCCTGAACTCTGGGCCTGGGAGCTGTCCTTCAGTTCTTAGCTCAAGGCTAGCGCTCTACCACTTGAGCCACAGCACCACTTCCAGCTCTTTCTGCTTATGTGGTGCTGAGGAATCAAACCCAGGGCCTCATGCATGCAAAACAAACACTCTACCCCTGAGCCACCTTCCCAGCCTGTGTTTTAGTTTTCTTAGTACTCCTCTTCTTCTCCCCCCACCCCTGGCCCCGCCTTGCTAGAACTGAAACTTAGTGGAAATACATAGCAATCCAATTTTTGTATAAGGAATGGTGTCCTGTAGCTCCCTTGAATGCTTGGCATGTGCCACAGAGCATGAGATGGGATCTCTGTTATCTCAGCGTCGTTACAAATGGAATAATTGGCCATAAAATTATGTAGCCTGTTGGAAAAGAAATCATACTCTCTCTCTCTCTCTCAAGATGCCTGAAATAACTTCTCCTGGCTAAGTTTTTTTTTTCCGTATCTCTAATTTTTTTTCCTCCTCACCTCCAAGTCCCCAAATCATTGCTAAGTCCCTAGAGACCAATCCAAGACCTAACATACATTCAGAGCTACAGCTTCATCAGACCTTATGGTTAATGGAACTAGCAGCTAACCTAGAAGTTGAGATATGTGTAAAAATTCTCGCACAAAGTAACCATATGCAAATGAGTCATCCTCTTAGATACTTCTGAACCACAATGGTGGGATTTCTTTAAATTTTCTCATCAGCCAGCCCCCACTGACATTAATAAGTGTGTCAGGTGGGGAGAAAGGAAGAGTATTTATCCTTTGCTTGCAGGGAGCCCTCAGCCTACTGGAAAAATAGGACATATTTTTTTGGAGACAGAATTATTGAGCCAAATGTTACAGTAAAACTCTAAGAGTTGGCTGGGGATGTGGCTTAGTGGTAGAGTGCTCTCCTAGCATGCGTGAAGCCCTGGGTTTGATTCCTCAGTACCACATATACAGAAAAAGCTGAAAGTGGCGCTGTGGCGCAAGTGGTAAAGTGCTATCCTTGAGCAAAAAGAAACTCAGAGACAGTACCCAGGTCCAGAGTTTAGGCCCCAGGACTGGCAAAAAAAAAAAAAGTCTTCCAGTTGCCAGGCTCCAGTGGCTCACATCTATAATCCTAGTTATGCAGGAGGCTGAGGTCTAAGGATCACAGTTCAAAGCCAGCTCAGGCAGGAAAGCCCATGAGATCTTCCAATTAGCCACCAGAAAATCAGAAATGGTACTTTTCTCCTTGAGCAAAAAAAAAAAAGCTCGGGGATAGTGCCTAGGTACTATGTTCAAGCCCCACAATCAACAGAAAAAAAAAGAGTCTAAGAGTCAGAGTTGGTATAAAATACAAGAGTGAAACATCCTGGTTATAGAGGAAGTAGTGAATGCTATGCCACCCCAAAAGACAGCAATGAAGAGGGAAATGGGGAAATTTTTATTTATTTATTGTCGTGGGGCTCGAACTCTGGGCCTGGGTGCTGTCCTTCAGCTCTTCAGCTCAAGGCTAGCGCTCTACCACTTGAGCCACAGAGCCACTTCTAGTTTTTCTGGTGGTTTATTGGAGATAAGAATCTCATGGACTTTCCTGCTCAGGCTGGCTTTGAACTGCAATCCTCAGATTTCAGCTTCCTGAGTAGCTGGGACTACAGACATGAGCCACCAGCACCTGGATCAATGTGGCAATTATATTTGGAAAGACAGCTATGCCCGGACTCCTAAAGACCAACAAAGCCTCCCTTTCCAGTTCTAGTTATAGAATAGCACTCAAGGATTAGCCAAAGGATAGTAAAATGCATAGGATGCTGCTCTGAAGGGTAAAACCCTTTGGACAGGACAAAAATACATACATCAGGTCTTTTGCATAAGCGGCAATATCTAAGGCCTCTGCTCTAGAAATCATCACTAAGAGAAGATCAAGGAACACATTACTTCTCCAACAGAGCAATACTCAGAGACCCAGGATACAGAACAATGTTGGAAAGACTCTAAGTAATCCTTTCCTATGAGCCTAGGGAAAATGGCCTCTTGTTTACATTATTTCCCTGTGTAGCAGACCACTAGCTCCCCAATTTACCCCCCACTTCTTTGCTCTCCAGTTACTTTATAATCCCTCCATATCCTCAAAAGAAGTAAGGCTGGTGGATGCTTGAATTTTCTTTTGAAGATTAACCAAGGATGGTCATGCAAAAGGCTACAAAATCTCCAATTACCATCTCACCACCTTTGTTTGCCTCAAAGCCTCACAAAATCTCCAATTCCCATCTCACCACCTTTGTTTGCCTCAAAGCCTCACAGGTCTCGTGGACCTGGAAATGGGAGACGAGGAGAAGATGCTCTTGCTCCCTTGGATTCCCAAGGGGAAGAAGGAACAAAAGAGAGGCAGGCTGGAGAAGAGCCAAGCAGACTCAGACTGGCTCCAAGATTTCCCAGCTGTGGACTCAACTTCTTGGAGTGAGAGCAAAGAATGAGACCAGACGATTGCTATGCGAAGAACAGGTTTGACTCCCACACCCTGTCTCTGTTCTTCATGCTCCTCCTCACTCCCTCTCAGAGGGGTAAGGAAGGACAGAACTATACCAGCTCCTCAACCATTAGCAGCTTACAGGCAAACCTCCTACAAAAGATGAATCAGCACCAGCCATGGAGACAGAAACCAAGTTATTTTGAGATGTGGAGACTTGCTTCCTCCCAAGACTCAGCTGCAAATGTCTGCTTAGGTCAGGTGCTTACTTCTGAAGAAACACCATCAGCTGACCGAAAAGTGAGCTTTAGGGAGTCTTGTTCCTCTTACATTTCACTACAACACAGACAGCCAGGAAGTTTCCCCTGATATAAAGCTTCCTGCCTCCTGAACCCTCTCGGCTTCAACTCAAAGATTTCTAGGCAATCTGTCTACAATTTGAACAATGAGGATCTAGACTGGAGTACACTGAACTGAGAATAGATTAGTGGGAAATGGGTACCTGGAGGTTGCCTCCAGTCTGAGTGGGAGATAAGGCACAGATAAAGAAGCAACGAAGGGATTAAAGCAAGGCAAAATACTATATAGGCTGGGGGGGGGGAAGGGAGGTAGAACATCAGGAAGTGGGTCTGAAAGCAAAACAAGTATGGGATGGAACATGAAAGTAAGAATCAACTGGATTTCATGCCTATAATCCTAGCTACTCAGGAGGCTGAGACCTGAGGGGTACAGGTCAAAGCCAGCCCAGGCAGGAAAGTCCATGAAACTCTTATCCATTAACCACCTAAAAACTGGAAGTGGAGGTATGGCTCAGAGGTAGAGTGCCACTCTCCCCAGCATGCAGGCTCTGAGTTCAAATACTAGTACAGGACTATGCACACACATACAAAAGTCAATTGGACTGAAGGAAAGAGCACAAAAATGAGGTGGGGAAAGGGGACTTACATAAAGACTAAGATCCAGAATCTGGGACCAGTGATAACAAAAGCTCAATGGAATGATTCCACAGAGACCAGAGGATTTCCAGTCTGAGGACCTGAGATTTTACAGAAGAATTAAAGCCTCTGGGGTCACAGTGATGTTTTTGGAAGCCAGATGGAATCACGGCAGACGAATGCTAGGGACAGCAGCAAGTGATGAATGGATATAGACTTTCCAGATAGGGAAGATGAGAAGGCTCTGGAGATGGACGGTAGTAATGGGTGCATAACAATGTGAATGCACTCAATGTCACTGAACCGCACACCTAAAAACAGGTAAAACGGTAGTTTATGCTATATACATTGTACTACACACAAAAAAAGAGAGATCATAGTAGAAGCAGAGGCCATACAAAAGTGACACTACTATATAAAAGGACTAAAATCCAAACCCAAGCAGAAGATAGGGTGAAAAATGGGCCTGTTGAAACAAAAAATAAACTCGAGAACTATCTCTCATTCCTTATCCCCCACATACTGCAAAATAGCTTGCTATGTTCTTAAGGATTGGGGTGAGGGGAAGCAACCACATTACAAGTGGGTTTCTGTTGTGCCTTTGAGCTCAACCTGCTCATCTTGAGTCATTAGGAGCCACTCTGCAGGTGCCATGAGCGCATCTCCTCACTCAGCAGCCTGCAGATGAAAGAGCCGGCTAGTGATGGGGAAAGGCAAGCTCTTAAAATGCCCAGGCTTAGAATCCTGGAACATGCAGCTATTTTCTGGTTCTCCAGAGACATTAGGGAGAAAAAAGGATTGAGATGAACTAATAGAGACTGAAAACAAACTATGAAAAGCATCAACATTGGAAACTTTCCCAAGAACAAAATAATAGCTATGCTAATAGACTAAAGAAGCCCCAGGGAGCTCTGCTTTATGTAGGGAAACATAGAAGATAGAGAAAAAAAGGGAGAAAGAAGAAAATGCATGCTTGAACTTGAGAAGGGACTAAAAGCAATGGAAACCCAGTATAATGTATGACAGATTCTACCAGGTCTAGACTATGAAGAAATAGACTTGTGTTAAAAAAAAAAAAGGAGTCTCAAGCTAGGCACTGGGGGGTGGGGGGAAATGACAGTTTTATGAGAGGCTAAGAAGGGAGTTCTGGAAACACTTGCTTGGGTCCATTGAAGGCCCACTAAAGAAGAAAGGAAATTCTAGAATGCCAGGCAGCATCCTGAAATTTGTTATGGGGATCTATCCAATGGAGAATCTACTAGTTACACCTGGATGCAGTCTAGCTATTAAGGCTGGATCAGACAGTCGGGACTCCAAAGAGCTGGGGAGAGGCTGGCCTCCCATGCTGGGATCTGAGCAATGAGCCCTTACTCCTGCTCTCTGCCTCCACCCTCAGTAGGTAATGGAGTGAATCGAGCCAGCTGCTCTTAAGTCATTACCAGGAGCAGGGCTTGATGACATTTTCTGACTCAGGGCAGCCTACTTAGACTCTAATTTCTCTTAGAAATCCATCATCCAGGATCAAGCATCACTACCGCTCTCCCATGTAAGCCTCAGACGCCTCCCAGGTCAACGTGGCAATTCCTCTGACTCCAATGATAGGGACAGTTCCCAGGCCCTGAGTTCAGGCCCTAGGACTAGCATATACCTATCAAAAAAATGCTTTACATGAATAACAGGTGAAAAGACACTAATGGCTGGGGAAATTTATCTTTTGAGCTGTAATATTTGTAAAGAAAAATGTCTCTCCTCCATTGCTTAACTGAGAAGTTGAGAGGGAATCTTATCTAACATTCACAAAGTTTTTACAGGACTATTACACCAATTATTTCAACCAATCTTCACAAACACCCCAGGATATGAGGAAAGTAGTTATTATTACACTGTTTTTTTAAAGAGAAGATTATAGATGAGTAAACTAAGGCTAGAGAGTGACTGTAACTAAGGTTAAGCATTGAGCAGAACTTAACCATCTGCAGGAATTATAGAACACTTGAACTCACTGTTAAGTGATTGTGAGTCAATTCAACTTGTCACAGCAGAAAGAAGACTTGGGAAGAATAAATCCAAGGACTTCACATCATATTGGGTCAAAATGGCTTTAGCATTTGTACCCTAAGCCTCCTCAAAGAGGATACAGTCATAAGAGAATGAGGGGCTACCAGGACACCAATGGAAACAGAAGCAGAGTCACAGAAAAGTGTTGGCCATGCTCTGGTGACTCACCCTGAAATCCTAGCTACTTAAGAGGCTGAGATCTGAGGATTGCAGTTCGCCAGCCAGGGCAGGAAAGTCTGTGTGACCCTTAACTCCAATAAAGTACTCAGAAAAAGCCAAAAGTGGTGCTGTGGCTCAAGTGGTAGAGTGCTAACCTTGAGAAAAAGAAACTCAGGGACAGGACCCAGGCCCTGAGTTCAAGCCCAAAGACCAGCACATCACACACACACACACACACGCACACACGCACACACGCACACATGCACGCACACACGCGCACACACACACGCACACATGCACACACGCACGCACACATGGGTGTTGGAGCCTTCGGTGTTAGAGGTATCCCCTTATAATTCAGCACTTAGTACCTTCTTCTCCAAGATCCTATAAATCAAGGGCTACATTAGATGCTATGGTTCTATTATGTCTGAGAAGAACCTAGCACAACACAGACAAGCAGGAGACAGATATTTATTCAGCAAACATCCTGTAGCAAATCTCCAAAGCTCACTTTGGCAGCTGCTTTACTCTGAAGTCACTAGACAAGTCAGGCCAGTGGAAGGAATTTGGGGAGCACATAGGAGCCACTGTGCCTAAGACATGATCTCATTGTGCCAGGCCTCTGGGTACCCAACTAACTCCCAGATAATCACAAAGTGGGTATGACTGGGGCAAAAGTCAGGGTACTCTGGGACAGGAAGCAGTTTGAATCTTTGATTTGCTATGTAGGGGAGGTTGTTTTCATTTTGTTTTGATTTTTGGTGAGTCACTCAGGAAAGTAGATAGAATTGGAAAACCAGGATTTGTACAATAACCAGTTGGCCTTTCCTAACCACCTCCTTCAACAGCCTCTGCCCACTGTGTCCAATCACAGGGAAACTGCATGAAGTGGCTTGAAAAACTAGAGCAATTCCATATGAGGGAGCAATTCCATACAGAGGAATTCCATTCCTCTGTAGACAAGGGAAATTTCCAGGAAGATCACTAAGCCATGAGAACCCAAACTTATTCTCTGGTCTGAAAGAGGTCCATCGACTTCTACTATGAGGAGGGTAGCACTGCTTGTCCATACACAAAAGAGCCCAGAGTACCCCTTCTGTGAAAAGAGCCGTTGGTTCTGCTGCACCTCTGCTCCTGAAAACTTCTAGAATATAACTAGGAAAAATCAAAAGAGACAACTCAACCAGGGAGCCTACAGACTTTAGCCCTGCTAAAAGACACCCCCTACCCTCAAGCCTGACATCAGTGGCTCACGCCTATAATCCTAGCTATTCAGAAGGCTGAGGGGTGAGGATCACAGTTCAAAGCCAGCCAGGACTGGAAAGTCTATGAGACTCTTGATCTCCAGTTTACTATCAAAATACCGAAAATGACACTATGACTCAAAGTGGTAGAGTATTAGTTTTGAGCATAAAAGCTCAGGGATAGTACATAGGCCCCGAGTTCAAGCCCCAAGACTGGCTCTCTCTCTCTCTCTCTCTCTCTCTCTCTCTCTCTC
>NW_012267371.1:1668040-1690706 GCF_000151885.1 Dipodomys ordii | reverse complement strand
CACACACACACACACACAAGACCCCTACCTTTATCAGCCTCCTCATCCCACCCCAGATATTGATTCACTTAAGATGAGAAAGTAGCATTTCTCCCTTCCAGCTTCCCCTGACACACTACAGAATCAGGAGAATAGAAATGAAGATTTCGGTGATCACCATGGAAACTGGCCGTCTCTACAGCTCCCTCTCATGCATGCACCAACACACAAACACACACATTCCTCCATCAGCTCTTTCCCTCCCATCTCTAAGCCATAGCAGCTCATAAGAGTTCCAATTCATTTGGAACAAAGAGCATACACACAAAATAATAAAATACAGCTGGTTTTAGGATAGGAGCAGGTTGACCCCAGAGGTTGCATCCCTAGGTCATTACATCTCTTCTTCTCTCATATAGGTAGCCCTGACCCCCACTCCTTGATCTCAAGTACTTAGGATGTCTTTCCCCTGCTTTTACATTGCTCCTACCTGTCAGAACTCCTGTAATTAAAAAACCCAAATATAGATCTTTTAGCATCAGGATCACCCACTTTGGATATACCTCACACCCTCAGAGTCCAGATACCTGCATCCCGTTTAGCTTGTACTCTTCAGACCCTCTGAGAACAGATCCATTATTTCCACAGTTCCCTGGCCTCTCATTCTCATAGTTACTTACTCTCCATTCTGATTTGGTTTCCAATTCATTATCTAGCCTGCCCCCAAATATTCAGGTACTTCTTATGCAAAGAGGTCTTGCAAAATGTCGGTATTTCCCATCATTCACCCCTTCCTCTTCCTTAAATAGTCTTAATTTTTAACCTCCAGATTGGATGCTTGAACACTGGGGCCCTTTGAGAGAAAAGGGAGCAAAGGGAATTCAATCTCTCTCTCTCTCTCTCTCTCTCTCTCTCTCTCTCCCTCCCTCTCCTCTCTCTCTTTCTGCCTCCCCCTCTCTTTCTAACCCTGGTCCTAACTAGGGACTATGAGATTTAATTAGCCTTTCCAGATCTTAAGAAAGGCTCCAAAGACTATTCTGCGCTGGGAGGAATTTTATCGGCGTCTTTTACAGCTCTGTTTGTTCTTCAATTTTTCCAGCTCTGACTCTTTATCCAAGTCTCTTCAGTCATAAAACAACCTCAAAAGGACAAGCTGAAACCGAGCTACCTAGAGCCACCTTGATGCCTGCCCTTTGCTCCACCCATTATTGAAAAGGGGCCCTGGGATCTCTGTGGTTGCCCCTTCAAACTCCCCCACCTCTCCACCCACCAAGAGCTGATCCCCAAATGTGGTATTCCTCTGCCCCTCCTCCCATCAATCTGGGAAAATGGACGCAAAGGATGAGTCAGGGGGTCAGGGAGGATCAAGGCTTATTTAGAGCTTTGAGATCTCTGGATGAAAAGTAAAAGGGTGGAGAGTTATGAAAAAGTCAGGTGAAGCGTCTGGAGCTCAGGAGCAATGTACTGGCCACTCCACCCACCCACTTCCCAGCCTGAAGCTCAAAGTCTTTCATAAATGGGTGCAAAGAAGATTTGCACTGAAGCATGAACACTTTAAGCTAGCCTGAGCAAAACTGCCCAAGCATTTACTTCTCTAGGGAGTTGAAAAGCGAGACTACAAATACGTATCTAAGATAGTTTCCGTCTGTTTCAGCCAGATGACCGAAACATTTTCCATGAAAACAGAGCCTTATTACTTTTTCGGTTACGATCTGGCCTTCAGTAGAGAAGAGAAGAGTTATAGAGGACTGAGCATAGGGTGTTTATATCTGTAGAGTTATTTAGCTTCCCTTTTCAAGAACAAGACAAGCACTGAGCTGGGTACACCACTGGAAGATGTTAAAGTTTGTCCTGTTACATACTTTCTCCTTTCCAAAGTTATTGAGTCCTTGCTACCTTTTCTCAGTCATCCCACTCATTTTCACAGCTTCAATGATTATTTCTACATAGGTGAGATCTCAATCTGTCCTTCCAGACATGACTACATTCTTACAACTCTTCTACTTCCAAATTATGATAAATTTTCTTAGTGGGGGTGGGGGCTCTACCAGCACCTAAAGCCAACGTAATACAGATTTCCTTCAAAATTGCCCTCTCCTAACGTCTATGAATCACCAATGCTAGAAACCTCCACCTTCATCTTTAACTCTTCTATTTTCTTTCTTCTTTTCCCATCTGAGCCACCCACTCCCTCTCTCCTCCATCAATCATCCATCAGTGACCACATTCTATTCACACGTTCACTATGTAGGTAGCTCCATCTCATTTCTGTTCATGGATCATTGTTTTAGTTTGGCCTTTTAGCCTCTCCCATCTAAACTGCTATACCAGCTTTATAACTGAGTGCCCTGCCCCTCATCTCTTTTCCAAACTATCTGTGCTCAGCCCCAAGAAGAATCTCCTTTAAATAGCTTTTACATGTCTTTCATCCTCTCTAAGAGCCTACAGTTCTATTCATATCTCTTTCAGTGTCCTTACATGAAGTATCCGTGCCAGATAAATGGGTTACCCGTTCATTCATTTATTCAACAAATACACACAGAACACCCATTTATAAAGATAGAAGAAATCAAATGTGAGTGAATATCATTCTTGATCCTGAAAAGCTCAGGGAAAACTCTGTTTAGTGTCTGTTGAGTGTATTTTGTGTCATTGCTTCCATATTTTTGAGCCATTCTACCCATGTAAGATGTGCTAGGCTCAAGTCTATATTTAAAATCCTGCTGCTTCCACAAAGTTTTTCCCAGCCACCCCATCTCAATTCTCCCTCCTTTCTCAGAGATCCAATAGCACATAACTATGTAAATCACTCTCTAGGCATTGTTCTACTGCATTGACTTATAGTTTTCTAATGTTACTTAAATATACACATCTATACTGCCTTTCTTCTTATTACTCATAGCCCAGTGCCTTAAAATGTGATTGTGCTTGCACATATGCTTGCCAAGTGAAGAAGACAGTTTCTGGAGTGGAAATATAGTGTAGGGTCCTGAAAAATGCAATCATTCTGAAGTCAGAAATCAGTTTGCCTTTCAACATCACTAGCTGTTTACCAAAACCTTCCTTCAATCCTAAGCTCCATGCAGCATCGGGCTGTGTGTGTGTGTGTGTGTGTGTGTGTGTGTGTGTGTGTGTGTGTTTAGGATTTGAACTCTAGGCCTTGTGCTTGCTAGGCAGGCATTCTACCACTTGAAACATTCCCCTCTGACCTTTTGACCTTTGCTTTTTTTTTTATTATGGTCTCACATTTATACCTGTGCCAACCTGGACACCAGTCCTCCTATTTATGCTTCTTGAGTAGCTGGGATAGGTGCATGTCACCATTCCCAACATTTTTTTTTCTGGGTTGATCATGGGGCTTGAACTCTGGGCCTGGTCACTGTCCCTCAGCTCTTCAGCTCAAGCCTAGCACTCTACCACTTGAACAACAGTACCACTTCCGGCTTTTTCTGCTTATGTGGTGCTGAGGAATCCAACCCAGGGCCTCATGCATGCGAGGCAAACACTCTACCACTGAGCTACCTTCCCAGCCCCTGTGCCCAGCTTTTTAATTGGTTGAAACAGGGTCTTGCCAACTCTTTGCTCAGATGGCCTCAAATTGTGATCCTTTTAATCTCAAAGCTTCCTGAGTATCTAGGATTACAGGTATGTGCTACCACACCCAATCTAGTACATGCATTTTATGATGATTTAACATAATGAGAAAAATTTATGGAAAAAGCAGATCAGCACCTAGCACCTTGTGAATACTCAGTAAATACTGGTTTCCTTCATTTCCATTTGGTTCTGGGCAAGAAGGCAAGCTGGATGGATGACCTGCTCTGGGGGCCTTCCAGCCTCACTTTGTATGAATCTGTGGGAATTCAACTGAGAGAGAAGCACTACTTAATCAGATTACTTTCTTTGCATCTCTACATTTAAAAAAAATAGTACTGTGCTCTTGAACTCAGGGCCTTATACTAACTAGGCCAGTGCTCTACCACTTGAGCCATGGCTCCAACCCTTCTATCTCTATTCTTGAAATCCTCAGCCCTTATCCTACTTGCATTGTTGGATTTGTTATATGACAAGCCCCTTCTTTAGGAAGATTACCCTCTACTTTCTATCTTGAACCTAAGTTAGAAAATTAGCCCTAGCACTCCAAGTCTAGAAAACTAACTTACCCCATTTTCCCACTCTGTAAGCCTGACATCACCTTATTAACCCTTTCCAAAGCCCTTCTGGGGTACCAAGGCTGATAACTCTCAGCATCCCTGAATGGAGCCTATTTTTCTTCTTTACCTCATATGGAGCTATGTGACCTGAATAGCAAAGTGGACAGAGAGGCAAAAATCCAGAATCCCCATATTCATTCAACCTAAAATAAGTCAGGAGCCAACCAATGGAAGGAGAGGAAGTGAGTAAAGGTTCTTTCCATTTTTCTTTTTTTTTTTGGGGGGGGGGTCTGGTCATGGGGCCTGAACTCTGAGCCTGGGTGCTGTCCCTCAGCTCTTCAGCTCAAGGCTAGCGCTCTACCACTTGAGCCACAGTGCCACTTCCCGCTTTTTTTTTGCTTATGGGTGCTGAGGAATCGAACCCAGGGCCTCAGGCATGCAAGGCAAGCGCTCTACCACTGAGCCACCTTCCCAGCCCTCCATTTTTCTTTATATCCAGAGAAACATCTAAAAGAACAGACAAAGAAACGTTTAAGGATAAAAGGCAGGAGTCCCGGCCTAGGGGCGCTGTCCTGGCTCAGGAGAGCGATCCACTCCCATCACTGCTATCATTTTCAGCAGCAGAGGTTTTGTAGAGCTGCAAGTACTCCTCCGGTACTGGAGAAGGGGAAAGGGGACGGATGAGTCAGCCGGAGCTGAAAACAGAAGGTTTTGTTCAAAGGGAAGAAGTCTGTGATGCAAGCTCCAGAGAACAATGTGCTCCCTGTATCCTCACTCCTTCCCCACCCAGGAGGCCTCCACCTCCATCTTCTCCCCACACCTGAGTCAGGTCATTGACCAGGTCTCTGGTCAGAATCAGGACAACAGAAGTTTCCTCAGAGCCTCTAGTTTCCATCTAACCATTCTCTATTGAACAGCCTTGAACTTGACCACCACCCTGACCTTCCCAGGGTCCAGCAATGGCATACAGATGGCCAATCATGACTCTACTGTAGCCCAGGCTTCAGCCTTCATGCTGAGATACCACAATGCTCACTCTACTTTAAGCATTGCCCTTCTGCTTTTCTGCTACCTCCAAGTACATGGAACTGCCTGGAACATCTTTTCATTTTCCTTTTTCCAATCTATTCTTTTCTTTCTTTCCCATGGCCTATCCTTCCCATTTTTCCTAGCTGTGTCTGATGTTCTCCTCCTCCAGGAAAGTTTCCGTTAAGCAAGTTAAATGCCTAATGCTAACCCTTCTTTTATCATTATGTGCTTTTCCTATTTGAAACCAACCTCATTCGTATGCATTTCTCAAACTCTGGTTCCTCCTTAAACTAAGAGCTCCCCCTCCCCCTCGATAATACTTTGAGTATTTTATATTCAGAATCAAGCATAAGAAGAATATAAATTTACAGGATTATGGAAAATGGATGGGGTAACCCCAAGGGAGACAAGGTGGGCAGTGAAGGGCAGAAGACCACGAAGATGAGAATGTGAGATGTAGCTTTGATAGAAGAAACACCGGAGCATAAGAACACAGTCATTATTTTTGTTATTGGTGGTGGTGGTGGTGGTGTTTATTTTTTCTTTGGGTTTTGTTTTCTTTTGGGGGGAGTAAGGGGAAGTACCGAAGAGGAGGGAAGAAGGGTGAACAAATGCAATCATATCTAGGCATTCACACACAGTGAGACCAAAGGAGGTTACTCTTGGGCTTGGAATGTTGGCTTAGTGGTAGAATGCTTGCCTAGCATGCATAAAGCCCTGGGTTCGATTCCTCAGCACCACATAAACAGAAAAGGTTGGAATTGGCACTGTAGCGCAAGTGGTTTAGTGCTAGCCTTAAGCAAAAGAAACTCAGGGGAGCTGGGTGCTGGTGATTCACGCCTGTAATCCTAGCTACTCAGGAGGCTGAGATCTGAGGATTGCGGTTCAAAGCCAGCCTGGGCAGGAAAGGCCATGAGACTCTTATCTCCAATAAACTACTCACAAAACCAGAAATGATGCTGTGGCTCAAGTGGTAGAGCACTAGCCTTGAGCTAAAGAGCTGAGGGACAGCACCCAGGCCCAGAGTTCAAGCCCCATGGCCGACCAAAAAAAAAAAAAAAAAAAAAGAAGAAGAAGAAGAAGCAACAGCAGCAGCAGCAGCTCAGGGACATGGGGCTGGGAAGGTGGCTCAGTGGTAGAGTGCTTACCTTGCATCCATGAGGCCCTGGGTTTGATTCCTCAGCACCACATGAGCAGAAAAAGCTAGAAGTGGCGCTATGGCTCAAGTGGCAGAGCACTAAACTTGAGCTGAAGAACTGAGGGACAGTGCCCAGGCCCAGAGTTCAGGCACCACAACTGACATAAAAAAAAAAAAAAAATAGAAGAAGCTCAGACACAGTTCCCAGGACCTGAGTTCAAGCCCTAGGACTGGCAAAAAAAAAAAAAAAAAGGAAGATACTCTTAGAGGAGGAACACAAAGGCACAATGCCTATGTGCCTCTGATCATATAAAATAATATTTATAGAAACTTTTTAAAATGTAACCATGCTATTCCGTATACACTATGCAGAAAATGACCTATGTAATTTGTGGGCAGGGTCAGAGGTGAAAACTGGGGGAAAGCAAAGGAAGGGTGACATTGTCCAAAAACAGAAATGTACTCATTACCTGGTAACCCCTTAATAATAACAATAAAATTACATTCTAAAAAATAGTATAGCTGTTCAGCTCTTTTCATTTGTTTGCCTGCACATACTTTTATGCTGGGTGTTATATATAGAAATTACACAGATGGTCTCCCTGTATTTTAACATCTCCTAGTGTAGTCACAATGATATAATAAATAAAGGACAAGAAAACACACAAAAATATAAAAAAGGAAAAGGAAGTTAATAGGCTGAAATATTAAATAGTCCACTAAAGTCAGATATAAGTATAATTGAAAACAGAGACTAAAATGAGAGTGGTGGACAGGGCTTGAGAAATGGGAGTGGGGAGGAGCAGATAATGGTGGGGAACAAGCCTAGTCAAAGTGAGTCCAAGGGCTGGGAAGGTGGCTCAGTGGTAGAGTGTTTGCCTTGCATGTGTGAGGCCCTGGGTTCGATTCCACAGCACCACATAAGCAGAAAAAGCTGGAAGTGGCACTGTGGCTCAAGTGGTAGAGCGCTAGCCTTGAGGTGAAGAGCTGAGGGACAGCGCCCAGGCCCAGAGTTCAGGCCCCACAACCAGACCCCCCCCAAAAAAAAGTGAGTCCAAGAACGTCACCAGCTATCCTTCAGCATTCCTCTACCCAGGGGAGGTGTTCTTGAATAAAGCCATGTGTGTGTGTGTGTGTGTGTGTGTGTGTGTGTGTGTGTGTGTGTGTGTGTGTGTGTTCTGGTACTGGGGCTTTAATTTAGGGTCTATATACTGCTGTCCTTTAGCTTTTTTGCTTAAGGGTAGCGCTCTACTACTTGAGTAACAGTTCCACTGCCTGGCTTTTTAGTGGTTAACTGGAGATCAGAGCTACACAAACTTTCCTGCCTGAGCTAGCTGGCTTTGAACCATAAGCTTCACATTCAGCCCCTGAGTAGCTAGAATTATAGGCATTAGCCACCAGCACCCAGCTTATAAGGAACTGTTGGAATGCTTTAAATAATAGGCAATACATGACTTTGCAAACACCATATCTCCCATTGGAGATAAGTAGGAGCTAAACAAATAGAAGAGGATCATGGATAAGCCTGAGTCAGGTGTCAGCAGAGACCATCTCCAGTACCTAGCCTCCGCCATAACCCTAGGCACAACGAGCAGTCTGGTTCTGGACTGGACTGGTTAAAATGACTTCTATACCACATCTATCCCAAAAATACCTTCCCCTGCCTACTGCAGGACAGAACTTGAAATGAATGTCCTCCACCCCCTACTGTGCTCCCCATCCGTTGGTGGCTCACTCCTGTAATCCTAACTACTACTTAAGAGGTAGAAATCTGAGGATCATGGTTCAAAACCAGCCCAGGCAGACATATCCAAGAGACTCTTATATCAGTTAATCAGCAAAACACCAGAACTGGAGGTGCTCAGGTATTACAGCACCATCCTTTAGCAAAAAAACTGAGCAGGAGCCTGAGGTCCTCAGTTCAAGCCTCACTACCAGCTCCCCCCCAAAAATCCCTCATCAATGCCCATTACAACTATATACTATAATTCTCATAGCATTTTCATATATCTGATATTGTTGAAGGCCCTCACTCCCTGCTAAGTTCCAATTTCACTTCCTATTTATAAACTTAAACCCTATATCACAAATAGCTTACAGTGCCTGCTACCTAGCTAGTGCTCCAGAAACCCTAAGATATGAAGGGATGATTAATTGACCAAGTGTTTTTATTTCAACAAAATTGAGTGAAGTATGATCTCAGAAAAAATAAATTCTTGACTGTGTAGATGGGGCAGTACCAAGAGCAAAACACTCATTAGAAGTCACAGACCTGGCTCCTAAATTCTCCAGCCAACATGGTCCCCCAAATGTCTGCTCTCCCCACCTTTGAAGAAAGGAAGGAAAGTACTATTTACTATATCCCTACTACATGGTAGTAAAAGGCATTTAGGCACATAGCATTTCATTTTTAAGCCCTCCTCTTCCAGCAAGATTGTCTATACATTTTCTTCTTTAACACCCCCACATCAAGGATAACTTCACATACTTCAGATGATGCCTTCCCACACCCACAATTAAGGTTTTCCTTTTTTACTAAGAGCATTATTCCATGGTCTAAAGTGTCGCTCTTACAATCCTGCCTTACAATACCACCCCCCCCCAACTCACACATTCCAGTGTACTTTATTTTCTTCTCCTAAGGTTCTTTGCTTCCTTTTCCACTCCAAAGGCAAGTGCCCCCCCCCCACTCCCCCATATCCCCGGGTAAATAGATGAAAGAGAGGGCACTCAGTTAAGGTGGAGGCCTTGAGCCTGGAGAGACTAACAAGGGCAGGAGGAGAAAGCCACCCGCCCACCTCCGTCAAGGTGGCTTTGCCTGCAGTTTTTATTATGCATCGATTTTCTTATCCATCTTCTTTAGAGCCTCTTAGATCTTCAGGCTGTGGCTGTTTCTCCAAATTGTCATTCACTACAAGCTCTCTAGCTCCTTGCAGCAGCTAAAGGGAGGGAGATGGTAAGGAGTGGGTTGTGGAGGGAAAAGGCAGCCAAGAGAGGTAAATGTGGGTTGCTAAGTAACCGTTGCCAAGGAGCCAAGACCAAGGAGCATCCCAAGCTGCCTGCTTATTCCTTCTCCCCCCTTCCACATCTTCCCTCACTTAAGTTCTCTCAGGTCTATAAAGCAGCTTGGTTCTGTCACCTTCACTAGCTGTGAGGCTTCTTCTGAGATGAGGGCTGCGAATCTCACATTCCCAAACCTGGGCTAGTCATCACAGGTACCCAGCCATCTTTCAGATGATATCATTGAAAACAAATGAGTAAAAAAACAAGATGAATTAGCAAAAAAAAAAACACGAAAGGTTATTTATAATGGCATGTTCAGAGGTGGGAAAAGGGGCTAAAAGAGAGCCAGAGTGTCCGTCTCTCTGGGAGGATTTGAATCTACTCAGAAAAACCCCACTTCCTTATCTGAAAATGTTTTTTAATTCCAACAACACAAGATATCTGTGTGTGTGTGTGTATACATATGTATGTATGTATATATATATATATATATATACTGTTTCAGGGTCAATTCTAAGATTACACTTTGGTTATTTGTATGTATTGTTATATCCTATTGTTTGGATGATGAATTAGAACTACGCATAAGTACCCCCCTTGATTGTTACAGACACCCCAGAAAGTGCAACACAATATTTTACAATAAATTTAACTTATTAATTCTGCTGAATTCAAACAAATGTTAGACATTCATATCCCTTTAGGGTAATAGATCATTTGCCAATAACCTCAGGAAACCCCAAATTCACCATCTCCCTGAGACTAGCTTAGAAGAAATAATTATCACAGATTACCCCTGAGCTCTCACAGGCCAGTCTTTCACGAGACAAAACATACTGCTCTAGGTACAGCCAAGAATGGCCTTCATCTTTGGCAGAAAAGGGGTCTGGTCTCTCCATCATCTCAATAACACTACACAGAAAAGCAGACTCCCTCGTTTCATTCAAAATCTCCCACTTTCCACTGCTGAAAGTCAACAGGTTGTAAAATTTCCTGAAGCTTCTTCAAAACAAACAGGGGTACTAAGGATAAGAAGTTATTTTACCAAAAGGGCTCCAAAAGATAAATATACCATAGAACACAGAGATAATAAAGAGAAATATTTTAGGGTCAAAGAGATATCATGCCCCAAGCAAAGAACTTCACCTTCTCTAAGTTTCAGTCTCTCTTCTGTTGTAGGAAAATCATAATGCCCATACCACAGGCAGCCCAATGGGTACACAGACCCCTATAGATCCACATAGCCCAATACATAGAGACCCTTATAGAGCTACAGACCCCTGTAGCCACAGAATCCTATAGATCCAGACTATAGAATTAAGTAAGATGAGATATAAACAGTAGCTATGAAGCTACTGACAAGTGGTCAATAAATAATTGCTGCCATTATTTTAACAGCAATATTATCCCTGCTACTCTCAGAATTGGATGACAAGACATATGAAAATAGGGAACCCACTTACCAGAGAACTTCATGCTTCTGTCATTATCCAGATTTCAGTATTGAGCTAATGATCAACTAAGTGGAAAAGACTAAAGATCTTGATATAGACCTAAGATCTACACTAAGACCCGGATGGAGCCAAGTGCAAGCATAACCATGCCACCTCCTTAAGTACCACCAATTACATTATAAGCCCACAAAATAAAATGTTAAGAAGAAAGAATTGGCAAGGGAACACCACTGATAGATTCATGCAGCTCTCTTTGCCTTGATTCCTTAATTTAACCACATTGAAGCCCCTGTCACCTTCATCCAACCCCCTTAGGCTACCCATGTCAGTATCTATCTAATTCTTCCTCAGAGTCCTTCCTGGAGAAAGTTATTAGCAATCTGGCTTTGTGGAAAGTTGTTGAAAAGGACAAAATGTGCAAGTAAATCAGTTAACAGAGACAATGATCTCTACCCAATTCTCCCCCTGGTTCAGGGAACCACGAGAGGATAATGGATCCTCTTGCTTCCTGTATTTCCCATCCTCCCCTCACACACTGGTCTAACATGGGTCCTTGGGAAAATCTGCCATATTCATCACCCTATTGTCAACCCTGGCACCAGAATTTGTCCTGGCCTGACCCAAGCAATATACCTTATACTGTCTACCCTAGAAGGGAACTAGTAATACTGATTCTCCCTGCCAGGGGAGACCCCAGAAAAGACTTCTAGCTACAAAGTAGACTGCTCATGCATCTCAGAGACTGTCAACTCTAACTCCATCTAAACCCAGGACTCTTGGATTACACAGTGAGCGTCCTCATCCTCCTCTATGTTCTTTCTTTACTTTCCTCTGTCCTTCAAGAAATATTATTTTCTGTTTGACTTTATTTACCCACAACAAGGTAAATAAGGTCCTTACCAAATCCCAAATCAACTTCAGTTCGCTCACTCGTAATCTCAGTTTCTGATGCAAATGCAGATAGACTAAGGTATATAACAACTTCTGTATGTTTCTAGTTTTAGGCACGGCAAGTGGTCCAACTTGGATAAGAACATGGCTGTTGGATTTCAAAGACTCCAGAGGTATCATTAACTCTTAAGTGCCTGTCCATCTCTACACTCAGAAGGCTATACCCTTAGCAGCTGGAAGGAATTCTGGTTCTCTCTCTTTCAACGAGTACCTCTCCAAACCCAGTAGTATGGGCCCTCTGTGTCTACACTATGAATCAAACAGGTAGAATTCATTTTGAATCCAAAAAGTGACCCCCCTCTCCTTGTTCAAGGCAAGCTTCACCTGCAGAGAAACTGGTGCTAATACAGTGAGGAAAGCTGAAGGAAAGTAAGAGAATCTCCCATGAACTGGAGTAAAATCTTCTTAATAGTTCCAAGCATCCATCAATATGACCAAGGAGATCAAGGCCTTTGTTGGAAGAACCATAATACCTGAGCTAACCAACAAAGTTTGTTTGCCTATGGGAATCAGGAGTTGGGAATGTGATGAGGATCCATTATCCTCTCTTGGTTCCCTGAACCAGGGGGAGAATTGGGTAGAGATCATTGTCTCTGTTAACTGATTTACTTGCACATTTTGTCCTTTTCAACAACTTTCCACAAAGCCAGATTGCTAATAACTTTCTCCAGGAAGGACTCTGAGGAAGAATTAGATAGATACTGACATGGGTAGCCTAAGGGGGTTGGATGAAGGTGACAGGGGCTTCAATGTGGTTAAATTAAGGAATCAAGGCAAAGAGAGCTGCAAGGGATGTGGATTACTGTCCCCAACACTTGTGCCAGGAGGACAGGGGCAGGAAACTCATCAGAGGAAAGCCTTAGGTGAAATAGGAGAAAGAACTACCCGAAGCTGCTGAGGAGCTGCCATATCGAAGGCTGGCAGGGGCTAGGAATAACCATGGAGGGGTAGCTAAAGTCACCCAGGGGATAGCTTTCCCCTCTCCTCAGACCCAAAAGCCCTGGCTTCTTGATTCCCTCAAGCAACAGAAAGATCACAACCTATGGGGACAATGATGGGAGGTAAAAAGGGAATCTTCTGTGGGAGCGACTTGTTTCTCTCCTTGTCTACCTCTGTCTCCATCTCTTCCCAACTTTTCACATCCTGGGGCATTATTCCAAAGGCCTCTACCTTGATCTGTCTCCAAGTCTCTAACAGGATCAAAGCTCTTACTTAACACCTGTTTTGCTTGCTAACTTCTCGGCTACAGAAGAGGGGGCAGGGTCCATCCTGAGGCAAGGAGAGGGCCCTGACTTCCCCTCTTCACAAACCAGAGGGGAGACTGGGAGGCTGGACCAAGGAACCAAACTAAGGTTGACTTGGCCAAAACGCCCCCTGGTGGGAAGGTTGCTGCTCTTGTTCTATTTTGGGTTTTATTATTGTTATCCAAGTTATAAATTGCATTAACTCATAATTATAATAAATACAATCAAATATCTCATGATGAAGACTTCCTATTTGTTTCCATCACAGATTATCTATAATATTCAAGACTGATTACAATAATCTCAATTTGGGGGGGAGGGGGTAGGCTGGGAAGTGATGTGAAGGGTAAACAAAGGAGGAGGCTGCAATGCTTGGTAAGAAATGTACACATTATCCTGCCCATGCAATTGTAACCCCTCTGTACAGTATGTTCACAAATAAAATAAAACTAAATTTTAAAAAAATAATCTCAATTTGTAATTATGTGCTTTGTTTTCTTGTACATTGGCTATTTCCCACTACAAAAAAAAAAGCTCTGTATTTGAATGAAAGAATAAGTTCGGGATGATGATTCACAGATGATAGTAATCCTAGCTATTCAGGAAGTGGAAATTAGGAGAACCTTGGTTCAAGGCCAGTCTTGACAAAAAGTTTGAGAGACACCTCCCCCTAATCTTTTTATTTTTGCGGGGGGTGGGGGGTAATGGTCATGGGGCCTGAACTCTGGGCCTGGGTGCTGTCCCTCAGCTCTTCAGCTCAAGGCTAGCACTATACCACTTGAGCCACAGCACTACTTCTGGCTTTTTTCTTTTTGCTTATGTGGTGCTGAGGAATCAAACCCAGGGACTCATGCATGCAAGGCAAGCACTCTACCACTGAGCCATCTTCCCAACCCACCTCCCCCCAATCTTAACCAGCAAAAAAGCTACCTTTCAACCCATCTAAATGAGAAGCATAGCTAAGATTGTATTCCAGGCAACCCCAGGCTTAATTCTAAGGCCCTGTTCAAAAAAAAAATTAAGTAGAATCTGGGTGCTAGTGGCCCATGCCTGTAATCCTAGCTACTCAAGGCAGGAAAGTTAGTAAGACTCTCATCTCCAATTAACTACCAAAGCTGGAAATGAAGCTGTGGCTCAAAATGGTAGAGCACTACCCTTGAGCACAAAAGATCAGGGACAGCACCCAGGCCCTGGGTTCAAGTCGCAAAACCAGCACAAAAAGAAAAACTAGGGGTTTGGCTCGAGTGGTAGAGGCTCTGAGTTCAAACCTCAATACTAAAGGAAAGAGGAAGGAAAGAAAAAATAAAAGAAAGAATGAAGATTAGTAGAATAAAAAATTCTAATTCGATTAATATATGTATATGAAAGTATCATGTCCAGATTTTACTTAACAATAATACCTTACAGCTAATATTCATGAGGTTCCTACCTCCATTTTTCTATGTAGGTATTTCTCTAAAGTTGTATACCATGCAATAAATTTATTTAACAATATTTCAGCTCTGTGTTGAACACCATGTGGAGAATATAAAAATAAACACAGTCTGGAGGTGTAGCTCAGAGGAAGAGTGCTTAACTGGCATGCATAAGGCACTGGGTTGTGTCCTCAGTACTACAAAAACAAATAAGTAACAAACAGGACATAGTCCTTCCATTCCAAAAGCACATGATTGAACAATAGAGAAAAGAAAGACACACAATAACTACAGCTGAAAGTCATGTGGCTATAAAGCAGCCACAGTCAAAGCAATATAAGCATTCAATGGAGCCAAGCACTGGTAGCTCATACCTGTAATCCTAGCTACAGGAGGATAAGATCTGAGGCTCATGGTTTGAACCATACTATGTAGAAAAACCCACGAGGCTCTTCTTTCCAATTAACCAGCAAAAAGGAAATGGAGGTGGGGCTCAAGTGGTAGAGCCTTGAGTAAAAAAGCCAAGCCAATGCTCAAGACCTTAAATTTCAAGCCCCAATACCAGCGCAAAAAGGGGAAAAAAGAGTTCAAAGGAAAGAAACATTTTATTCGGCTGAGATTGAGGTTGTCTAAGAGGGCTGAGATAGGAGGTAGCATAATGACCATATAAAATATTGAGGTAACCAGTGATTGGAAGAGAGAATTGCTGGAAAAAGACACAGCTTATGAGAAGGATCTCTTGACTCTGGGCACCATTTAACATTGGACTTGCATTCATCACTAACAAACGAAGTGTAAAAACCAGTCAAATTCAAGGGGAAAAAATGTGAGACCCTGAGGCTTGGAACAGAGAAGACACCAAAACTCAGGACCCATCTCAGATTCCATTTGTTCTAGCTTCTGCTGCATCCCATCTCATTTAAGAAATGAGGGTGCCTCCCCTCTTCCTACTCCCCCTACTGAGTTCTTTATTAACAATGAAATGATTTCTTAATCTCATTACTGAGAAAAGCACCAAGCACAGAAAAGCATATGCCACACAAATTAAGTTAAGTAATTTGCATACCTGGGAGAAAAAGAAGCCCCTCCCCCTTCCTCCTCCAGAGTCAATTTTCCTTGATCTTCTTACACCATACGTCAATAAATATCTATAGTTCCTCCTGCCCTGGACAGGAGATGCTGTTAAATGTCAAATGTAAAGTAAAGTTTGTCATAAAAATCCCTCATAAAAAAAAAATCTCCCAACTACCAGCATGGAAGCTGGAGGAGGGGATTCCTCTGTTGCACCTGCCTTCTGATAAAAGTTCAGATCACCCAGGCTCCTGGTTCCAGGGACAACTCAGACAACATTTTCATAAAGTTCCCTCAAGACTAAAACTCTTGCTGGGCACTGGTAGCTCACACTTGTAATCCTAGATACTCAGAGGACTGAAATCTGAGTTCTGTGGTTCAAAATCAGCCCAGGCAGGAAAGTCGGTAAGACTCTTATCTCTAACTGGCTAGCAACAACAACAAAAGGGCAGACATGGACCTGTGGCCAATATGGTAGATGGCCAGTCTGAGAAATCTCAAAACAGTGCCCAGGCCCTGATTTCAAGCACCAGGACCGGAACAAAAATAAATACATAGATAAATAAATACATAAGCAAACTCTTGTTCAGCCTGGGATTCTTTTTTTTTAATGAAACAAAACTACTATTTAAATTCTCTGCTTCTCACGGTCTCAAGTCTAGATTTTTTTTTTTTAATCAGTATACTCTTTAATTCTTCTCTTTCTGAGATGGCCAAAGTGTTACACCCCCTTGGAGGTGAGGTGATTTTTCTGGGCACCTTCCATCAGGGGGCGCTAGAGAGTTCGGGTGGTTTTACAGGCTGGAAAGGAAAGGACAGGAGAGCATTGCCTTGAGGCTGCTGTTTCTCTTTCTCTGCAAACCTCCTCTGATTATAGCAGATTTATAGGGGCCCCAAAGCAGTCCAGCGTCTTAGCCATAAACTTCCCAGAAAGAAAACTCATTGAGGCTCCCCTGAGAGGTGATGAAAAATAGATATCAGTGTTTGGTACAAACACATCAGCCAGGACCAGAGGCCAGTTCTTTCTAGCTGGTTTAACTCATTCAGGATTTGTACACACACACACACACACACACACACACACACACACACACACCATACCCAAAAGTCTAACAAGCATATTCATGTTTAAAGACCTACTGAGATCAGTGTACCTCATTCCTGGGTGCACATTTCCAGCCAGATGCAAACACATATGTCTATACAGCATGCATACATAGACGACCATCAATGAGTTGCTTTATCTCCAGCCTTTCCCCTGTCCCAAGCCACTAAAGACAGGGTGGGGCACATTGAATGAATGAGGGAATGTCTGAGAATAGACTTGCATGTGTCACTAAGTGTGTCTCTGACTACATTCCAAAAGAGCAAACAGAAATTGTCTTTTCATTATTCACTATTTGGAATTATCCACTGTCTTCTGATTACCCCTAAATATGCCATCAAGTTTCAGTGATAATCTGTTCCTAGGCCTCTACCGTGTGCAACGTATAGTTCAGAAGTGAGGAACACAATCTGGGCTCACATTGGGTGAACATGCTGATCTCGCTTCTTCCTTTATACGCATGGCTTGACCTCTTTGAGCCTTAGTTTCAACTTCTGTAAAGTAGGGATAACAATACTTATTCCCGAAAATTATTGTATTATATTAGTCAATTCTGTGAAGCACTCGGAATGCATATGGAGCAGAGTACTCAGTAAGTCATACCTATTATTTTTGTCATTGCATTAAGCAGTGGAATATAAAAAAGTAGTAAATAGCCTAGCACTGGTGACTCAGGCTGAAATCCTAGCCACTTAGAAGGCTGAGATCTGAGGATCACAGTTCATAGCCAGCCTGGGAAGGAAAGTCTGTGAGACTCATCTCCAATAAACTACTCAAAAAAAGCTATGAGTGGTACTGTGGCTCAAGTGGTAGAATGCTCACCTCGAATAAAAGGAGCCCAGGGTTCAGCGCCAGGCCCAGAGTGCAATCAATCAATCAAGCAATCAATCAATAAACAGAGAAGTTTTCTTTTAGGTATTCCAGAATTAAGTAGTGAATCCTTAGGAGAGGGAACATTTTGAGAGTTTGTTTTGTGCATTTTTCTGTTTCAGGGCAGGGGCACATTCCACACTAGACTGAGGGGAAGTGGCGCTGTGGCTCAAGCAGTAGAGCACTTGCCTTGAGCTGAAGAGCTCAGGGACAGCACCCAAGCCCAGAGTTCAAGTCCCACAACCAACCAAAAAAAAAGAATAAGTCCAAACTAGACTGAGACATCTATGTGCATGGCCAGAGTCCTCACCTTCCCAACTCCTTCTACCCTTCCTCTACCTTTTATATTCGATTTGGATCTATTTCCCTTTAATATTTCTCTAGCCCAGTACCAGTGGCCCATGCCTGTAATCCCAACTACTCAGGAGGCTGATATCTAAGGATCACAGTCTGAAGCCAGCCAAAGCAGAAAAGTTCATGATTCTCTTATCTCTAATCTCCAAAAAGTCAGAAGTGGAGCTGTGGCTCAAATAGTAGACACTAGCCTTGAGCACAAAAGCTCAGGGACAGCACCCTGGTCTTGAGTTGAAGCCCCAGGATGGGCACACACAGGGAAAAAAAATCATGAGATCTTTTTTAAAGCCCCTGTCAATATAACCCCTTCCCCAGTCATCTGGTCTCTCCTGGAGAGCCTTTAAATGATGAAAATATTCTAATTTCCATTACAGATAGTTAAGAACTCCTACTTCAATCCTTCCACCCCCGTAGCCCCTTCAATTAGTATCATCAAATTGTCACTCATTTGACTAAGGGACAGTACAAGCCTGGGGCAGTAGCATGACTGATATGACCTCCCTCGTCCCTCTACGTCCTTCCATATGAGGTAGGGGAAGCCGAGTTGGCAACAGTCCTGACCTACGCAATGCCTGCCCCAGGAGAGCCCCTGAGGACCAGGCAGACTCCAGCGTGGGCACAGCAGGCATTTTCCCAAAGTGGGCTGAGCACCAAACCCTGGTGGCTGGTGTGGGAGGCCTGGAGACAGAGAGGTGAGCCAGTACCCACATTCTTCCCTTCCCCCTAAATTCAGTTTTCCCAGCCTGGCCTTCTTGTCTTAGTCTCCCAAATATCAAGTTCTCTGATCCTATTTCCATTCACCCGGCTCATCCCTGCCCACATGACTCTTGGTGTACAGATCCCTCAGGGAGCTTGTTAGAAACACAGATTCCAACTCAGTAACCTGGGTTTAGGACCTAAGATCCTGCATTTCTAACAAGCTCCCAGGTGATGCTTGGGCTACTGGCCCATGGATCATGCTTTGAAGATCAAGGTTCTAAATGATTATAGCAGTAGCTCTAACAGTCTCCCAGGAAGAGTCCATCTATCCAATTCCATCTGTCTATCTATCCTCCAGATAGCAATGAGAATCATATCTCATACCTTCCTGATTCAGAAATCTCCCTCCATGGCACAATACACCATACAAACCTGGCTCATAAATTCCACTGCAAATGGTGAAAAAGGGCATCCTTCACAAGAGTCTCATTCTTTCACGACTCCGAAGGTCCACGTAGCCTAGAATTACTGTCCCATATCTTCTCCAATCTGCCTATCCCTCTTTTATTTCCCAAATTGCTCCATAGGCATCCTCCTCCAGGAAGTAGCTCTTGACAAACACCTCTTTCTCAGTTTCTACGCACACCTTCCTCCCTTCCAAACAAATGATGTCTCAATCCCTGCCTAACTAGGGATGGCTTGTTACTAGTTCTTGCCCCGTCTTCTCTCTATTTGGGGGAGGGGGGAATGAGAATTTTCACACACACACACACACACACACACACACACCAAATAATCTTAAGTGCTCTCACAGGTGTTATCATCAGCCTTTCAAAAATGCATGAAAAGGAGGTAAGACGTCTATTGGTAACCCTGGCCTCTTGCAGGTCTCCCTGCTCTGGTTACCCTGCCATCCATTCCTTCCTTGTTAGGAAGAGTTCAGAAATTCCACAAGTAAGAGAACAGCTTCCCATGTCTCCTTTCCCCAGGGCAGATCCTGGATTTAAACACAAAAGATAAACACTGGCTCTTTTTTTTGATGCCAAAGCATAAAATTCTGCCTCGGGAAAGAAAGGTGCCTGCTGGGCCCACGCTGGAGCCAGTCTAGTCTTTGGGGAGTCCATGTGGCAGCGACATTAGGCTGGGCCTTCTAGCAATTTCACTAGCTCTTGGCCCTCCTTGAGATCCATGGGACTACTCAGAGACAAGGGAGGTTGCTCTGGGCATTCCTCTGCCCCAAGCATGTATAAATACTCCTTCTTTGCTCTTTGAATTAACAGCATTGTTCTCATATGGGGGCTGGGGAGGAACCGTGGAATATGAGGTTCAGAGGTAGAAGAGCAACTAGTTCTTGCTTTCCTGTTCTTATTCTTAATGGAAATAAGATCCTACTAGGATGGAACAGATACGCTAGCCCTCAGGATCCAAGTAGAGCTGAAGAAAAACAATAGCAGCTGGGTCCAGTACTAGATGCTAGAAGGATGGGGAGAAAGACTAAGAAACCTCAAAGAGGATAGCTTGTTTATTTGTTTGTTGTGTTGTTTTATTTTATGCCAGTCTTGGGGCTTGAACTCAGGGTCTGGTTACTGTGCCTGAGCTTTTTCTGCTCCATGTTGGCCCTCTACTGCTTGAGCCAGAGCTCTACCTCCAACTTTTTGCTGGTTAATTGGAGCTAAGAGTCTTATGGACTTTACCGCTGGCTTCAAAACTACAATCCTCAGACCTTAGCCTCCTGAGTGGCTAGAATTACAGGCATGAGCCACAAAAGCTCAGCACTAGATGATAGTGTCAAAGAGCAGCACGAAGCAGTCCTTCTGAAAGGTAAGAGAAGCTTTTGTAGCAAGAAAATGCATAAGGCTCAATTCAATGAAACAAGAAATGAATTAAGTACTCATTATGTGACTATCACCTGGCTGGGTGCTGTGGCAGAGTAAACAAGATATTCTCCTTACCTAGGATTTACAATCTAGTGGGGGTAGGGGGGAGAATAGACACAGAAGACTATGGTGTTTTAATCTAGGAGATTTTTTATTATTATAGTTGTGCAGTTGTACAAAGGAGTTGCCATTGAATCGAGCAGTTTATAAATACAATATATCTTGATCAATGTCACCCTTTTCAACATCTCCCCCATCCCTCCCCACCCACCCCTTCTCTCACCCTTCTTAATTTTGTAGGATATATATTGAATTCTTGACTGCATTCCCCCCCTCCTCTCTTCATTTGCTAACCCTTTTCCCCTTGACCCTACCCCATCCCTTTCCAGTACCCACTTCCTGGGATTTGAAGTAATTACACTATTTGAGTTCTCCCTTGAATCTATCATATGTCAGTTAATATCTTTCTATACATTTGCATACCACCCAACATATATATTTGTGTTTATAAACTAAATTTAGCTTCTATATCTCTGGGCTTGACTTACTTCACTTAACATAATCTTTTCTAGGCTTTTTCCTTTTTTTTTTCAAATGATGTAATGTCATTCTAAAGGATGTAGGAAGGGAGTATTTGCTTCTCTTACTTCATCTTTACATATGGAGGAGCTTCCGCTGGAACTTTGGTTCACAGTGTGGTCCTTAGACCCATAGCCTCAGCATCACTTGGGAACTTATTAGAAATGCAAGTTCTTATTCCTACCCAGAGCTACTGAACTTGATGGGGGGTGAGACCTCAGAAGTGGCGGGGATTTTTTTGTTTTCGTTTGTTTGTTTGGGGGGGGTTGTTTGTTTTTTCTTTTGTTTTTTGTTTTTCTTGGTCATGGGCTTGAACTCTGAGCCTACGTGCTGTCCCTAAGCTCTTCAGCTCAAGGCTAGCGCTCTACCACTAGAGCCACAGCTCCATTTCTGGTTTTCTGGTGGTTAATTGGAGATAAAACTCTCACGGATTTTCCTGCCAGGGCTGGCTTTGAACTGTGATCCTCAGATCTCAGCCTCCTGAGTAGCTAGGATTACAGGCATGAGCCACCAGCACCCAGCAGAAGTGGTGTTTTAATGAACTCTCCAGGTGCTGTACAATCCAAATTTGAGACCTACTAAGCAGAGTAATACCTTGGCACCTCCCTGACTCCTCATTCACCAAGACTAATACAATTGCTGAGTTGGAAAAAGGCACTGAGCATACCCAGCTCATCTTCCTCTGCCTTTTACTGTTTTTCTGTGTGGTTCTTTGGTAGGTTGGTTAGTTTTGTTTGTACCAGGACTTGAACTTGGGGCCTTGAGCTCTCACTGGGTTTTTGCACTCAAGGCTGGTACACACTTGAGACATACCTCTACCTCCTTCCTGATTTGTTTGTTTGTTTGTTGCTGGTTGTTTTTTTCTTTTACTTTTGTTCTTATTCTCAGAGTCAGCTGGCCCCACAGGACACACACATTCCAACTTGCTTGTTTGTGACAAAACCTAACAAAAAGCAGATGCCAGTTTAGCAGTGGGAGGCAAGCAGGTGTTCAGCACCCCCTCTGATGAAGGAGTCTGTCTAGTTCCATAGCAAACCTATGGGGTTGCAGACCAAAAGCTGAGAGTCTAACCATCTATCTCCTATGTTTGATTGTCAGTTAGTTCCAAACTGGGAAGAGCTAGAGTATTGTCTTTTTATATTCCTAAAACTCCAGGAATTTTTGTTTGTTTTTGTTTGGGTGCCTGGTTGAGTCTATTAGTTGAGTCTATTAGTTTGTGGGGGAGGGGTTGCTTGTTTTGGTTTGTTTGTTGCTCAATGCTAATACTCTACCACTTGAGCCATAGCTCCACTTTTTCATGGCTAATTTGAGATGAGAGTCTTGCAGACTTTTCTGCCTGTGCTGGTTTCAAACCTTGATCCTCAGATCTCAGCTTCCTGAGTAGCTAGGATTACAGGCATGAGCCACTGGAGCCCAGCCACAATGAGTTTTAATGAAAGGTTGCAGGATGAAAGTTCAGACTGGTTGTAGTAGATGCCTAATTAAGAGAATAAACCAGCAGAAGAGTCAGAGGAAATCCTTGACTATTTTAACTAAGTAGAAATCTTAGAAAACATCTATTCTCACCTTTCAGGTTAAAGATCAAGATTTGAAGGGCTTGCTCAAAGTCACATTACTAGTTGTCAGCAGAGACAAGACTAGCTAAGATTACAAGCATGAACCACTGGCACCCAACTGAAGTGGTGTTTTAATGGATACCTGACTCTTAACTGTCGTCGTCGTCGTCGTCGTCGTCGTCGTCGTC
>NW_012267371.1:1662323-1667813 GCF_000151885.1 Dipodomys ordii | reverse complement strand
CTCCTCCTCCTTTTCTTCTTCTTCTTGCCGATTGTGAGGCCTGAACTCTAGGCCAGGGCACTGTCCCAGCTCTTCAGCTCAAGGCTAGTGCTCTACCACTTGTGTTACAATGCAAGCAGGCTTTTCCTGCTGATGTGGTGCTGAGGAATCAAACTCAGGGTCTCATGCACGCAAGGCAAACACTCTACCACTGAGCCACCTTCCCAGCCCAACTGTGTACTTTCTAAGAAGAATTTTCAAGTCTATGAATATAGCCCCTGCTTAGTAGAAAACCCCTCCCTAGGCATTATAGCATGGCTAAATCCAAGGTGCTCATGGGAAAACACAAGCTCCAGCCTACTGACCCCATTTCCCCTTCACCCCATCAAGGCTCAAGCTATACAGTTTGCTCAGTGTACTCTGAACACTGCTTTGCCTTCCTGTGCTCTACCCAGCCCTACTACGCAGGCAGTCTAATACCCAGCACTGCCACCCCCATGTGTGGTAAACTGCGATCTATCCTTTGAGAGCCAATTCAAATGCCATTCCGCCACAAAATCTTCTCTCATTCTACCCATCAACCATTGCCATGCTGCTTGCCAAAACTGACCGTCCTCCACACCAAATTCCCAAGATACTTCGTTTGCATATTATTCATGGCACATTTCACTTTCTTCTTTGTGTTGCAGCTAGGCATTACATTTTTTTGTTTGTTTGTTTTGGTGGTCATGGGGCTTGAACTCTGGGCCTGGGCCCTGTCCCCCGCGCTCTTCAGCTCAAGGTGAGCACTCTACCTCTTGAGCCACAGCGCCACTCCCAGTTTTCTAGTGGTTTATTGTGGTTTATTGAGGATCAGAGTCACATGGACTTTTCTGCCTGGGCTGGCTTTGAACCATGATCCTCAGATCTCAGCCTCCTGAGTAGCTAGGATTACAGGCGTGAGCCACGGGTTCCCGGCTTAGGGCTTACTTTGTATATTAGAATATGGGCTCTTAGCTAAGTGCCATTGGCTCACATCTGTAATCCTAACTACTCCGGAGGCTGAGAGCTGAGGATCAAGATTTGAAATCAGCTCAAGCAGGAGAGTCTGTGAGGCTTTCATCACCAATTAACTACCAAAGAGTGCAAACTGGAGCTCTGGTTCAAATAGTAGAGCATCAGTCTGGAGCAGAAAAGCTAAGGGATAGTCCCCAGGCCCCGAGTTCAAGCCCCAGGACCAACACACACACACACACACACACACACACACACACACACACAAAGAGAAGATAAGCTCTTTGAGGGCAGAAACCACATTTCATCTACTATGTACCATCACTCCACAATGCCTAGGATGTGGTACAGGATATATCAATGGATTTAGCCAATCATAACTCCGAAGTCACATGTCACCTGTTACAGCCCAAATACCAACACCCTAAGACCAAAGGACGTCATCAACTCTGCTTCCCCCTCACCAGAAAAGACTCCAAATACCTCCCAACATTCTGCTTTTTTACGCACCACATGACATAATCCCATTTGGGTTCGTCTAACTCATGTAGCTTCATGTACTAATTAAGCTGTAAGACACAACAGGGCATGAATTTATTGTGCAATAATTCACACGTGGGATGTTTGCGCAGGGCTTGGGCGTGAGTTATGACACATTAATTCACGGCCTAGAGGGCCTCATTGCAATTACAGAACCATTTTTTAAATATCATCTGGGTTTAAAATACAAATATTGGTCCCCCCAGTCTTAAACTCCTTGGTCCCACATGAAGCCATCCCCCTTGGCTTCTGGTTCTGTCCTGATGGCAAAGAAAGAACAGTCCAGCTTTTCACTGGACCCAGTGAGGACCACCAAGGCTTCTAAAAAGAAGAGGAACAAGAGAGACAGAGGCAGAGGCTTCCTACAGCTGCAAGACAGAGACAGCTGGTCCTCAAGTAAGGGAATCCAGCAGCCAACTGAGGAGCAATTACTAAAGAAGGAGAAAAGCCAGGAAGGACTTTTATGAATTCTGACATTCCACAACCCTCACCCCAAGCAACCAGGTAAAACGCACTATGGTTTTTATGACCACAGTTAAAGAGAATGTGATGGGAAGAGAAAGGAGAGAAAAAAAAATGTCACCTGGCTCAGTAACTCATAACCCAAACCAGTTCCTTGGTCTCCTCTCGGCCCAGGGTTCTGGGAAAGAGGTGAGCTCAGCCAGCTCTCCTACAGGCCAACTCCCGGCCAACTCCCGCTGGCCACACCGCACTCTAGACACTCTGAGCCATCTGTGATGTCAGCAGCCAGCCGCCTGGAGAATCTGCCCCGCTCTGGGAGCTTGTATTAAAACACTCACTTATAACTCCCTATTAATTTTTCACGAGGAGTTATTTTTAACTCGCTCAAACCATTGTCTGAATATGCCAAATATATTTTCTTAATGAACGAGCCCGGCGTGTGGTTCCTCCTTCTCCTACTCCCCCGCTGCTAGTCAAATGGTCTTCTCCTCACAGGGAGCAAGGCTTGGATGAACAATTCACAGCAATGCCCCGGAAATGAGTAGTAGAGAACAGAGAAAAATAATAATAATAAGTCACCAAGCCCGCACTCGCCTTCCCTACTCAGTCTTTGGATTTGAGAGAATTTCAGGAAATGCTGACAGGGTTTTTTTTTTTTTTGAACACAGAAAGATCAGGTCAGAATGGGAAAAAAATTGTGGGTTGGAGTATGGTAGACCACTTTCCTACAAGGTCATAGATTAAATCCCCAGTACCTAGAGAGATAAAAGGAAAGATGGGTAGAAAGGTAGGGAGGAAAGGAGGGAAAGTCTTCTCTATACATTATTCAAAAGGTTCCAAAGATTAGTAGATCAGGCCTTCCTTCTTACAAAACCACCTAACCACTTTTATTTACCATTCACCAGTCCCAATACTATGATTTAGTTGCAAATAAATCTGACAGTCAGTTCTTTTGGGGAGGCTCAAGGGGGGGAGGTGATACTGAGATTTTGAACTCAGGGCCTCATGTTTGCTTAGCAGAAGTGTTGCCACTGAATCATGTCTCCAACTCTTTTTGCATTTTGTTTGTTTGTTTGCTAGTACTGGGGCTTGAACTCAAGGCCTGGGCTCTGTCCTTGAGCTTTTTTGCTCAAGGCTAGCATTCTACTCTTGTTCTACAGCTCCACTTCTAGCTTTCTTTGGTGATTAATTGAAAATGAGAGTCTTACAGACTTTTCCAAGTGTGATCTTCAGATCTCAGCATCCTGAGTAACTAGGATTACAGGCATAAGCCACTGGCGCCAATGTATTGCTTATCTTTGAGTTAAGGTCTTGCTTTTCACCCTGGCCCATGCACAGATGGCAATCCTCCTATTTCCTCTTACACTCCTCACCACTGTCGGGATGGCAGAATGCCCAATGCCCCGTCTCTTTCACTGAAATGAGTCTCATGAACTTTTTGTCTGAACTGGCATGGAACCTCAGTCCTCCTGATCTCAGCCTCCCACAGAGCTGGGATCACAGGTACACACCACTCCCATAGCTATCAATCCACAGAGTTTCAAGAACATTTTGCCTCCTCCCCTCGTCTGGCAAAAAAAGAACATTTTCCCCCAGGACTGATCTTAAACCTAAGTCCTCACAATCTAAACCTCCCAAAATAGAATCAATACTTAATCTATAGAATCTTTCTAATATATAGGTTTAATTGAGTTGTTTCCTGCACTTAAAATGCTTCAGTAAATTCCCCTTTGCCCTCTGGATGAAGCCTAAATTCCTTAGCCCTTCCAACTGTCTTTTTTACCAGATCTATGCTTATATCCTCTAGCTCCATCCCCTTCCTAATTCATGTTCAAACATACAAGTCTAGTCTTGCCCTGTTCCCTGCCTCTAATACCCTCTTGAACCCATTCACATACCTAACTCCTACTCACCTTCCAGTTTCCAATTTAGAAATTGGTCGCAGCTGGCGCCAATGACACCAACCTATAATCCTACCTACTCAAGAGGCTGAGACCTGGAGGATCACCATTTGAAGCCAGTCTGGGCAGAAAAGTCTTGAAACTCCATCTCCAATTAACCAGCAAACAGCCTGCTCTGGAGACATGGCTCAAGTGGTAGAGCACCAGCCATGAACAAGAGCACAAGGCCCTGAGTTCAAGAGGAAAGGAAAGAAGGAAGGAAGGAAGGAGAGAGAAAGACAGAAAGACAAAAGAAAGAGAGAAAGGAAGAAGGACAGAAGGAAGGAAGAAAGGAAGAAGGAAGGAAGGAGGGAAGAAAGAAAGAAAGAAAGAAACTGCTTCCCCAAGAAGCTTCCTTGACTTTGTCTCCAGATGAGGTGTCCTTCCCTAAGTACCCTCAAAGCACCTATGCTCATCCCATCTGCCATAAAGTAACAAGATTCCAGTTCAGCTGTCCACCAGACTGTGAGTTAGGGGCTCAATAAATATTTGCTGATCAAATGTAGAAACAGAGAAGAGAAAACCTGAAAGAGCAGATAATCCAAAACTCCTATCTACTTGACTTTGAGATACATACTTTGTAACCACGCAACCTTTATAAATCTGACTCGGGTAAATATATAAATGGTATTACATTCCTTGTGGAAGGCAATCAAAATGAAAAGTGTGAAGGGAAAGCCAGCTGTGATAAAACCTTGACCACAGATAATTCATGGTGTGTATAAGCCACACACAGGTGATAAAGAATTGTTTGCCTCTGCGGAAACTTACTTTAGAGCTATCAAGCTGCCTGGGTTGCAGAGAGCCATCTCAACCCCAGTTAAAAAATCCTTGGTAGTGGTGGTGGTGGTGGTTTTAAAACATCTTTCTGAGCCCCTATAATTTAGGTAGGAGGTAGGATAGCTCCTCAACCAAAAGCTGTCATTGGGTAGGTGGAGCACATACTGGAGGCACAATAAGACCCACAGGGAACAGTTTCAAACTCATGGTCTCACTCTGTAGATGCTTTAACAACTAGCCCCTTAATTCCCACAGCTCTTCTAACCCATCCCAACTGACAGGGAATCAACCTACACAGCAAAGGGAAGGAATTCTAAAAGCTTGCTTTAAAGCCCAGAGCTGGCAGACACGTGCCTGCCTGTAATCCTAGCTACTTAGGAAGCTGAGATCTGAGGATCACAGTTCAAAGTCAGCCTGGATAGGAAATTCCATGAAACTCTTACTTTGAATTAACCACCTAAAACCAGAAATGGAGCTGTGGGTCAAAGTGGTAGAGCACTAGCCTACCACAACTTACAAAAAATAAAAATGCTTACAAGAAGGGCAGCAGAGTTAAGGATGAGAGCTCTGCAGATAGACACAGTGTGTGTTAAACCTCAGCCACATTGTAGTGACTCTACAGATGCAGAACAAAGGGTGGGGGTGAGTATGAGTAAATACCTCAGAGACCAAGAGCAAAAGTGTTCATAATAAGCCTGGTGCTAGGGCTGGGAAGGTGGCTCAGTGGTAGAGCGCTTGCCTTGCATGCTCAAGGCCCTGGGTTCGATTCCTCAGCACCACATAAGCAAAAAAAGCT
>NW_012267371.1:1658615-1660653 GCF_000151885.1 Dipodomys ordii | reverse complement strand
AAAAAAAAAAGAGGGTATCTTCCTCAAAGGCAATTCTCTGAGCATCCTAGCACTTTTCCTCAAGGTGTAGATTCACCCCACTTGGCGGAGCCCCACCCTCCCTAATTCTGCTTCCCTGACCCCCAAGTCCATCACCTCCTTCCTAATCCAGCCCTGGTATGCTTGCATATGCTTGCATTTCTGCTCCTCACATTCTGACTCACCCTTGCAAAAGGCAAGTCTTTGGCCTATGGAAATTCCTTGCCCTGCCTGCCAGGATTCCCTCCTCAGTCCTTTCTATCAGTCTTAACCCTCTACCTCTTCTCAACCTTTACCTCCCAGTTCCAGAAGCTTTTTCTAAACCTTGCAGACGGATTCCCCTATCTCTAACTTCTTTCTGATCCCCAGCATTTAGAGCTGGCCCTGAAGCTCAGCTGAAACAAGTTTCTCCTTCTGTCTGTGGATCCTGGGTGTGTCTTTTAAATTCCTTTAGAGTCTACAAGCTTCCAGAGGGTAGGGCTAAAATCCATGTACCTGCTTCTGAATTCCACACCCTCACGGCCAGCCCTCCATCCCCGGACAAGGAACTACTCACACTGCGCCAAGTAGCCAAGAGATATTTAAGACAGAGAAAATAAATAATAGATTTATTGATTGACAACTGTATCCTAAGATTCCTAGAAGTAGGGATTTTATTTATTTATTTAGTATTTATATTTTGCAAGAGAGAAAGGGCTCCAGACAGGAGATGGGAACAGGAGACTAAAAGATACATAATCTTCTATTTAAAGAGCATTTCCTGAGGACATTTCCTAATGAGATCCCTGGGTCTGTGATTCTCCATTTAATTAGGAAAGTCTCTCCCCAAGGAGGTGCTTGGCACAGGGGAGGTGCTTAAAGAAATAGTGAGAAAGACCTGAGACTAGGAAGCCAGCTTGTGTGAATTCCATAATGCCCCGGGCTCCCTCCCGCCTCCCTCCCTCCTCCTCCTTGTATTTCAAGTAGTCTCTGAGCTCTTTCCAAACTCCAAAACAAAAGTTCCATCCCAAGTATCCAAGAAGAACTCATGTCAAATCCAACAATCCACCCACTAAATTGCAGGCTTTCTTGCTTTTCCCAGCCAACCCCACCCACTCTCCTTGGTCCTGGAGGTCACTGTGTTCATCCCTCTGGCTTTAAGAAGGACACTGCCTCGCCCTGGACCTTTCCCTTATCAAAAACATGCTTCCAGGGAAGTAAGTCTCACTGAATCCTTTGGTTTGGAGTTGAATCAACCTGCCAGTCAGGAAGTTCAGCCTCCTAGTTCCTGCTGAAAAATGTAAAATACAGTTTGGATACAAGTTACTTTGCTAGAAGTTTGATAAGGACTTAAGAGCAAGCCACTAATGAGACTGTTAAATCTCAGAGTTTCAGAGAACTGGATATTAAACACAGCATCTCCAGAGATCATAGCACTTCTTTGCATACAAGGGTAGTTTCTTCATGACAAACGTTATATAAGCTATCTTCTCAAAGTTTCCAGAAAGGACTGAAGCCAGGGCTCAAGGTAGAGCACCTGCCTAAAAGAGACCCTGAGTACTTTGGGAAACAAAACAAAAAACAAATAAACAGACACCAGTGGCTCACACCTATAATCATAACTACTCAGGAGCCTAAGATCTGAAGATCACGGTTCAAAGCCAGCCCGAGCAGGAAAGTCTCAGTGAGACTCTTATCTCCAATTAACCACTCAAAACCCAGAAGTGGCACTGTGGCTCAAGTGATATAATGTCTTAGCTTTGAGCACAAAGAAGCTCAGGGACATTGCCCAGGCCCTGAGTTCAAGCCCCACAACTAAAAAAAAAAAAAGGTGGGGGCCCTGGCATCAGTGGCTTACACCTGTAATCCTAGCAAATCAAGAAGCTAAGATCCATCCTCAGCCGGAAAGTTCATGAGACTCATATGTCCGATAAACTACTCAGAAAAAAGCCAAAATGGTGCTGTGGCTCAAGATAGCATCCAGGCCCAGAGTTCAAGCCCCATAATCAACCAAAAAGAAGGAGGAGGAGGAGGAGGAGGA
>NW_012267371.1:1655163-1657975 GCF_000151885.1 Dipodomys ordii | reverse complement strand
CCTGGGTTCGATTCCCCAGCACCACATAAGCAAAAAGAAAAAAGCTGGAAGTGGCGCTGTGGCTCAAGTGGTAGAGTGCTAGCCTTGAGCTGAAGAACTGAGGGACAGTGCCCAGGCCCAGAGTTCAGGCCCCACGACCGGACCCAAAAAAAAAAGAAAACATAAGCAGTGGAAAAGCCCTTGTGAACACTGAGTCTGAGTTATATACCCAAAGTCTAGAGGAAATCAATAAACAAAGGCAAACAAAAACGGAAACTTCTTTTTCTCTGTATACCTTCTCTAGAAGTCTGTGTGGAGTCATGGTCATTCTTTTGTTCATTCACTAACTATTTACTAGTCCCAACTATTCAGCTTGGGGATAAAGCAACCAAAACCACATAACAAAAATGTCCCTCCACTCTAGTCCCTGACATCCCAGCCAGAAGAAGCTGATCATGAATAAGGAATAAGATGCATTTATGAACTGTGCTTTAGAGAAAAGTAAAGCAAGAAGTTAAGATGTGCTCAGGGTGTAAGTTTTAAGATGAAGGAGTCCATGAAGGTCTCACTGTATTTCACCATTAGTCCAGAACAGGAGAGGAAACAAGCAAGTGTGCAGATCTCAGAAACAAGCAAGTGCAAAGATTCTGTGTATATTTCTTATGTATATTTTTCAAAAATTTTATTCTTTTTGTGTGTGAACAGGTACTGGGGCTTAAACTAGGGGCCTAGGATCTGAGCTCCAATTCAAGGCTGGTGATCTATCATTTGAGCCACACTTTTTTGGTGATTAATTAGAGGTAAGGGTCTCCTGGACTTTTCTGCTCTGACTGGCTTTGAACTGAGATCTTTAGGTCTCTGCCTCCTGAGTAGCTAGGATTATAGATGTGAGCCACTAGTGTCCAGCTATTTTAACTGCTTTTAAGTGTGATGTCAAGTTCATTGACATTGTTTCAATTTCCTTCTCCTCCCCCTACTCCCTCAGAAAACATTTAACTTCGTGCCTCTCTGAACTTGACTAGTCTTAGTACTTCATATAAATGGAATCCTGGATTATTTTCACTTAGCATAGGTTCAGCTATATTGTAATGTGTCAGAATTTCCTTTCTTTTTAAGAATGAATAATATTCTATTATATGTGTATGCCACATTTTGGGTTTGGTTTGGTTTTATTGTGCCTATACTGGGGCTTGAACTCAGAGCCTGGGCCTTGTCCCTGGTCTTTTCTGCTCAAGGCTAGTGCTCTACCACTTGAGTCACAGCTCCACTTCCAGCTTTTCTGGTGCTTAATTGGAGATAAACATCTCATGGATTTTCCTGCTCAGGCTGGCTTTGAACCATGGTCCTCAGATCTCAACCTTATGAATAGCTAGGATTACAGGCATGAGCCACCAGCACCAGGCTTACTGTGTGGACTTTCGACTTTTACTCTGGACCTCATGGGAATCCTAGATAAAATGATGAGTTCATATGTTGACTACTGATTTTCACTTTCTTAACTAAGTATTTCTTAAACTAAGGAGGGCAGAATTTGCAAACATCTCAACAGATGTCCAGCCGTTCTGACAACAAAATGCGAGCAAGATGAGCTGAGGCAGTCTTTACCTGCCTCCGACTCTAGACACCAAATCAGAGACCTCATATAGACTTACCTCCCCACCCGCCATGGGAGACTAATGTGATGGATCACTTTCATCGAAGTTGCTTGCTTTATAGATGAACTTTAACCAGTATTCAATCATGTAATCAAAAGTTTCTCTTCATATTTTGTATTATCTCCCTCATTATTATATACAACCAAGAACTGATGTAGAGCTAAAAGACAACCCCCTCCTCCTAGAAACTGATCAAATGAAGATTCACAAAGATGGGGATGGACAGACTCTTAGAAAAAGGGCTGGAGCAGAATGAAGCAAGCACTCACAAACCCTGCAAAATTAAATAGATGAATTCAGTTCCCAAGCCCCAGATGCCTCAGGAAGGATTGTCAGAAATGTCTGAGATGATCAGAGTGAGGGAGAGAAAGGGCCCCAAAGGGAAGCCTGAAAACACATTTTTGAGAGGCAGAGAGTACCTCTCATAACCTCACTTCCCCCAGGCGACAGAGATGAAAGCTTCTATATCAAAATGAGAAGTCCAAGGAGTTATAGATTTTCTCAACAATAAATAATCTGGAGAGAATGGTCGCCCAAACCACCGTTTATAAATGTTAGAAAATACACACTTGTGTGTGGTAGGGAGAAAGGAGGGGGATGGAGGGGAGAGATGGGGAGAATTATGGGGTTGTCCCCTCTGGGAAAGGGGGAGGGACAGAAATCAATTTTCACTATGGCATTCCTAAGATTCAAACAGGGGTTGGGGGTAGAAATATGATAAAACTCTAGAAACACAAATGACTAATTTCTCTCAGCAAGAAAACAAACCCTACAAACCACATCCTTCCAGGATGTCAGTGCTGATTTTCTTTCCATGGAAGAGCCACCCTCTTCATCTTCTAGTTTCCATGTGGTTCAGACACTGCTACCTCTACCAGGTAAACAGAGACCTGTGGCCATGGCTACCTCAAACACAACCTCCTTGCTGGGCTCCTTGAGGAGTTTTTGGGTTCCCCTTTCAGGCCTCAAGATTTGTCATACAAAATGGGATTAGGATAAAAGAAACTTAATTCTCCTTCTCACGTAGAAAAATGACAAGCCTGGCACAAGTCGAATTTTCTTAATAGAGACCCAGAAACACAACAAATCAAAGAAAGGTTGGACAAATGGGATTGCATGAAATTACAGATCTTCTGCATGGCAAAAGACATAGCTAGCAAGATCAATAGAAAGCCCAC
>NW_012267371.1:1647444-1653313 GCF_000151885.1 Dipodomys ordii | reverse complement strand
GGTGGGAGGGATGAGAGAAGTCCTTTGTCTTTGATTTACAACCAGAATTGTCAGCAAGTAAAAATGCCTGGAAAGAAACCACAACCTTGGCTCATGTTAATATAGTTATAAAAAGTACACACTGTTATTGTCATTTCATGGGACTAACACAGATTAATAAATCAGGCCACAAGGCTTGTATATTACAAAGCATTGAAAAAAGATGTGCATGCTGAAGGAAGAGAAAAATGATAACTGGCAAAAAAAAAAGAGGTACCAAGAAAAAAAAGTCTATATGTATACAATAGTGATAAATAGAAAGAGAGGTGAAAGGGAACTAGAATTTTTTATTATTTATTTTTATTTATTTATTGTTTGGTCAGTCATGGGGCTTGAATTCAGAGCCTGGGTGCTGTCCCTGAGCTCTTTCACTCAAGGCTAGCACTCTACCACTTTGAGCTACAGCACTTCTAATTTTCTGCTGGTTAATTGGAGGTAAGAGTTTCATGGGGAATTTTCTGGCCAGGCTGGCTTTGAACCCCAATACTCAAGTCCCAGCCTCCTGAGTAGCTAGGATTATAGGCCTGAGCCACCAGCACCCAACTGGAACTAGAATTTTTTGAGCTGCAAGCAGTGTACATGCTTTCGTAAAACTTCTGTAACTGCATTGGTCCATTCTTTGCTACTGATAATGAGCTACTGAGGCAGGGTAATGTTAGAAAGAAAGTAGCCTTCACAGGTCTGGAGTTTGGAAGTCCAGACAGCCTTGTGCTGGCTCTGATGATGGTGTTCTTGTTGGCAGAGTCCAGAGACAGCAGGGCACTGTATGGTAAGCAATATGGAAGGCATGTGTGTCTCTTCTGATTTCTTCCCTCATAAAACTACAAGTAAGGAGGCTGAAATCTGAAGATCACAGTTCAAATCCAGCCTGGGCAAAGAACCTCCATGAGACTCTTATCCCCAATTTACCACAAAAAGCCAGAAGTAGAGCTGTAGCTCAAGTGGCCTTAAGCACAGAAGCCAAAGGACAGTGACTAAGCCCAGAGATCAAGACCCAGGAATGGAAAAAAGAAAAAAAAGAAAGAAAGAAAGAAAAAAGGAAAACCCTACAAGAAATCAACCATAGGGCTCTCCCCTAATGGTCCCTAACAGCATCCCAAACTGAACAGCAGAAATTTCTACCTTCTTATTTATTTATTTATGCTGTCCAGGGGCTTGAACTTAGGGCCTGGGTTCTGTCCCTCAGCTTTTGCTCAACGCTTGTGCTCTACCACTGGAGCCACAGCTCCACTTCCAGCTTTTTGGTAATTAATTGGAGATAAGACTTTCGTGGACTTGGGCTGGGAATGTGGCTTAGAGGTAAAGTGCTCGCCTAGCACTCATGAAGCCCTACGTTTGATTCCTTATTACCACATACACAGAAAAAGCCTTAAGTAGTGCTGTGGCTCAAATGGTAGAGTGCTAGCCTTGAGCAAAAGAAGCTCAGGGACAGTATCCAGGCCCTGAGTTCAAACCCCCAGGACTAGCAAAAAAAAAATTTCATGGACTTTCCTGCCGAAGCTGGCCTCAAACCATGATCCTTAGATCTGAGCCTCCTACAATAGCTATAGGTATGAGCTATCAATACCTGACTTCCACCATAATAAAGTGCAGAGTAGAGATTAAATTTCAATGCATGAATCCCCAAAGAACACTTTCAGATCACATCCAAGCCACAGCAACACTTCCATCAAGTAAGTACTTATTATTACTACTATAATTGTTGTTGTTGTTGTTGTTATATGCATCATTATTCCCTTTTGTGACAAGGTTAAATAATTTTCTCGGCAAAAAGAATTGGGCTGGGTGCAATGACTCATGCCTGTAATCCTAGCTACTTGGAGGCTGAACACAATTCAAGGCCAGCCTGGGCAGAAAAGTCCATGGTACTCTTGTTTCCAATTAACCAGCAAAAAGCTGGAAGTAGATTGTGGCTCATGTGGCGCGCACACACACACACACACACACACACACACACACATCCCATCACACCAAATCACATCACATATACGAAAAGCTGAAATTAGAACTTGGTTCTTTGTGACTCCCAAGTCCACGTTCTTTCTACTACAGCACGCCATCTCCACAGAGAATATGTTAGTTTTAGTCTAATAAAGATGCTTTTGAACTATTCCTTTTTTCTTTTCTTTATTCTTTCTTCCTTCCTTCCTTTCTTTCTTCCTTCCTTCCTTCCTTCCTCCCTTCCTTTCTTTCTTCTTTCCTTCCTTTCTTTCTTTCTTTCCTTCTTTCTTTCTCTGTGTGTGTATGTATGTTTGCATGTGTGTGTGTACTGTTCCCAGGGCTTGAACTCAGGGCATGGACATTGTCCCTGAACTTTTCTGCTCAAGGTTAGCCCTCTACCATGTGAGCCACAGCTCTATTTCCAGCTCTTTTTTTTTTTTTTTGGTAGTTAAGGTTGGAGATCAGAGTCTCATGGGCTTTCCTTCCTAGGCTGGAAGGAATTCTGAAGAAACGCTGATCCTCCAGTCTCAGACTCTTGAGCTAGGATTGCAGGCATGAGCCACTGACACCCAGCCTGTTTCTTATGTTGTGCCCAATTCATTCCCTGTCAGTCTCCTCCCATCCCTCCAAATACATACCGACAGAGAGAGCATTAAATCTCAACATTCCATCTAAGCCAGTTCCTGCTCAAGTCCTAATCCAATCTACCACAAAGGTCTCCAACCAGCATTTTACAAATCAATCAAGGGGACTCCACAGGATCCCAACAGCTATTTCAGTAATTCCCAGACCTGGTCTTAAGTCTAATTTATTTCCCTACAATTTCATCCCATTCCTTTTTGCTTGAGTTTCAGTGGAAATATAGTATAAAGAATCCCTACATACAACTTGTAAATAACCCTTCTGCAATACCTATAATCCCAGCTACTCAGAAGGAAGAGGTAAGAAGACTGCCCATTTTTAGGTCAATCAGGGCAAAGTTATCAAAACCCTATCTCAAAAAAAATTACAGGGCTGGGAAGGTGGCTCAGTGGTAGAGCACTTGCCTTGCATGTATGAGACCCTGGGTTCCATTCCTCAGCACCACATAAGCAGAAAAAGCCGGAAGTGGTGCTGTGGCTCAAGTGGTAGAGCGCTAGCATTGAGCTGAAGAGCTGAGGGACAGCGCCCAAGACGAGTCCGGCCCATGATCAAACAAAAAAAAAAAAAAATTACAAGGCAGAGTATGGTGGTATATAGCTGTAATCAGAAGAGGGGTATATGAAGACTAAAGTTGAAAGCCAGCCTCACTAAAGTTAGTGTGACCCTATGTAAAAAAAAAAACAAGCTAAAGCTGGAGGTGTGCTCAAATGGTAGAAAAATTGCCTAGTAAGCACAAGGCCTTGAGTTTCATACCATCAAAAAGAAAAGCTAGGCATGGTGATACTTCCCCAGCTATTAGGGAGGCAGGAATAGGAAGAGCACAGTCCAAGGCTAGTCCCAGGTGAAAACCTGAGACGCATCTAACATTTAAACTAAAAAATAAAATGAAGCAAAAACTACCGGAGATACGAGCTCAATAGTAAAGTGCTTTCCTAGCAAGTATGAGCCCCTCAGTCACATCCCAGTGCCACACACAAACACCTAAAAAAATCAAAGAACTGGGAACATGGCTCAAGTAGTAGAGCACTTACCATGAATGAGATTTACTCCTCAGTACTGGCGGAAGAAATAATAAGTAACCCTTCTAATATTTCAGTAATTCGTTCTAAATCTTTTCTGCTCATGATCTCATTCTTTGGGGGGGGGAGGGGGCGTGAAGGAGGAAAGTCTTCAATGCAGTCCAGGAAATGCTAGAGGATGAATGAAACCTTGATTTTCATTAGTCAAAAGAAGATAGAAGGATGGGGAGGAAAATTTTGGGGGTTTTTTCTACAATATTGGATTTGAAGCCAGGGCCTTATGCCTGCTAAAGTAGGTCCTGTACTTCTGAGCCATCCCTCCAGTTCTTTTTTACACTGGTTATTTTAAAATAAAGTCACACTCTTTGCTCAGGCTGTACCTGGACTACAATCCAGGAGTGACAGGTGCACACCACCATACCCAGCTGCATCTGTTGAGATGAATTCTCATAGACTTTGCTGCCTGGGCTGGCCTGCAACTTCAGTCTTCCCCATCTGAGCCCCACCACATAGCTGTGATGACAGACTCTCACCACCTCACCCACCTATTGGTGGAGAAGGGTCTCACACATATGCCCAGATTGACTTTGAACCACAAACCTTCCCACTTCAACTTCCCAAGTGGCTAGAATTACAGACATGAGCCACTAGCACCTGGCTCGAAGAAGCTATTTTAAAAAGTGGTGTTCCAATGGGAAATGGTTGCAATTTTCCTGACAACCTAAATCACTCCAGATTTGGCTTTCCCAAACCTCAGTAGTCACCCAAGGCTTCCAGATGCTGCTGGCACACACCGTTAGGAAACATCTGTCACCAGGAACAGCCCCAACTGGGACAGAGGAGAGGAGGAAGGCAGACGGTACCAGTTTAATGAGGGTGGTTTAACAAAACATCTTTTAAGCTTCCTAATTCATTTGGCCATTTGCTCCCTTAGATTTGGCTGCAAGTCAGGAGCAGACTGGGTGGAAGGAAGATGTTTACTGGATAATAACAAGCTCCCCCCTTATCCCCAACCTGGAAGAACACAGTAGCAGAGGGGGAGGAGATGGAGGGGAACATCAGACTGTCAGTCACTCCAACACATAATGGATGAATCTCATTCCCTGAGCTAAAAATGCATGGTGATTCTGGGGCAAAGACTGAGCTACATGAGGATGAGCATTCTGGTTTAATTTTTTTTTGGTCAGTTGTAGGGCTCGAACTCGGGGCCTGAGCTCTGTCCCTGAGCTCTGTCACTCAAGGCTAGTGCTATACCACATTGAGCCACAGTGCCACTTCCAGTTTTCTGGTGGTTAATAGGAGATAAGAGTCTCATGGAATTTCCTTTCCTGGGCTGGCTTCGAACCATGATCCTCAGATCTTAGCCTCCTGAGTAGCTAGGATTACAAGTATGAGCCACTAGCACCTTACTGGTTTGATTGTTCTTGACAATGAATGACTTGTTTTAGTAGAATGTCAAGAAGCGATGTTAGAATTCCACTGTTTGCATCAAGCTCTGAGCTTCCAATGCCCAGTAGTCTTAGTATTTATTGTCATTCATGAAAAGAAACACAAAGAGGGCTGGGAAGGTGGCTCAGTGGTAGAGCGCTTGCCTTGCATGCCTGAGGCCCTGGGTTCGATTCCCCAGCACCACATAAGCAAAAAGAAAAAAGCTGGAAGTGGCGCTGTGGCTCAAGTGGTAGAGGGCTAGCCTTGAGCTGAAGAGCTGAGGGACAGTGCCCAGGCCCAGAGTTCAGGCCCACAACCGATCAAAAAAAAAAAAAACCCAAAAAGAAAATCCATAGAGAACTTTTTTAAAAAAAATTATATTAAGCCAGGCTCCAGTGGCTCATGCCTACAATCCTAGCTACTCAGGAAACTGAGATCTGAGGATCATGGTGCGAACCTAGCTTGGGCAGAAAAGTCTGTGAGACTCTTATCCCCACGAAACAATTTTTTTAGCTAGAATTGAAGCTGCGGCTCAAGTGGTAGAGCACTAATCTTGATTAAAAGAAGCTCAGGGACAGCACCTAGGCCCTGAGTTCAAATCCCAGGACTGTTATCCAAAAAAAATCATAATAACACTAAGCCCCAATGTCTCATACCTGTCATCCTAGTTACTAAAGAGGCTAAGCTATAAGGATCTCAGTTCTAAGTCAGCCCAGGAAGCCAGTCATGAGCAAAATGGCCAAGCAAGAGTGTAAAGCCCTGAGTTCAAGACCCAGTACTAGCACACACACATACACACA
>NW_012267371.1:1633016-1647014 GCF_000151885.1 Dipodomys ordii | reverse complement strand
CTGAGGAATGGAACCCAGGGCTTCATGCATGCAAGGCAAGCACTCTACAACTAAGCCACATTCCCAGCCCACTCCATTTGAATTTCAAAAGGAACAAAAGCCCCAAAAACATCCAAGGACAAGGAAATTGACAAAGCAACCTTTAATAGTCTTGATTTTTACTCACAGATATGGCATAAAAAATACAGATTAGAGACAAGGAATGCCAACTAAAATTACTAGTATCAGATATTTGAAGATAACTCATCTAGTCCAGCCAACATCAAGTTCTCCCCAACTTTAGCTTAGAAGTCACTCCAATAGACTCCTTCAGTTTGTGGATCCTGAATGCCCTACAGTCTTCCTGCTTTGGCCCACAGTCTACCCTCCTCATCTTTAAAATTGTGAACTTGCCTGGTGCCAGTGCCTCATGCCTATAATCCCAGCTACTCAGGAGGATGAGAGCTGAGGATCGTAGTTCAAAAATCGGCCTAGATAGAAAAGTCCCTAAGATTCTTATCTCCAAATAACTACCAAACAACAACAATAACCCAGAAGTGGAGTTGTGGCTCAAGCCATAGAGCTCCTGCCTTGAGAGTAAAAGCTAAGGGATAGCACCCAGGCCCTTAATTCAAGTCCCAATATGGGCGCGTGCACACACACACACACACACACACACACACACACACACATTGTTAACATGAAACAGAGACTCTCAAATTCACTATAGCAGCCAGAGAATGCTGCCCTTCCTGGAAACAGCCTTCAGCCCTAAATCACATTCCTCCATTGCCTGATTGCTGCATTGCAGCAGATAACTGAAGTGTGAGCGCCCTCTACCCTCCTTCTGGAAAATAACACTTTCCTCAAAGCTTGAAACACACACACACACACACACACACACACACACACACATACACGACCTTTTCTCCTCCATAACTGCACTTCCTGCACTCTGCTAAATCCAAGTTTGTAAATAGTGTTCACAGGATCCCTTTCAGGTCCAAGCACTGAAATAGCAAACAGCACAATCTATTTCCTTTCTTTGCTTTACCTACTTTGGAAAACAAGACTTCCAATGATGCTTTGGCATTTATGCAACTTGATATGTTACCCAAATTTCAAGAAGTAAAATCTAAGTTTGTACTGTAGAAAGGAGGATCAAGGTGTGGCTCAGTGGTAGAGCACTTGCCTGGCATGCCAAGGCTGGAAGTTCTATCCTCAAGAGAGGAGGGGAGAGGGAGGAAGGGAGGAGGGAAGGATGAGGGAAAGGAGGAAGAGACAAAGAGAAAGCAAGGCAAATAAAAATAACACTGCAGAAAAACTGGAAAGACTATGAATAGCAAAAGCAATCTTGAGCCAAAATAGCAACACTGAAGGTATCACAACACTGGACTTAAAATTATAATACAAACCGGGCACCAGTGGCTCACGCTTGTAATCCTAACTGCTCAAGAGGCTGAGATCTGAGGATCACAGTTCAAAGCCAGCCCGGACAGGAAAGTCCATAAGACTCATCTCCAATTAACCACCAGAAAACCAGATGTGGCACTGTGACTCAAGTGGTAGAGCACTCACTTTGAGCTGAAGAGCTGAGGGCAGTGCCCAGGCCCAGACTTCAAGCCCTGCGACCGAAAATAAAAAATCACCAGAAAACTAGAAGTAGCGAGCCCCACAACTAACAAGGAAAAAAAAACTATCAAAAATCAGATGTTACATGCATAAGGTCCAGGGTTTGATCTTTAGCATGTAATATATATATTTTTTTTAAATCAGATTTCAACTCCGTGTAAGTGAATACAAAAGAAAAGTCCAAGTTAGGAAGCTGAGATTCCAAAATGAGTCTTCTTTCAAAATAATTAAATCAGTATTTTTCCTCCTCTAAATCATTAACAACCACTATCACCATCAAATCACCATATACACTCATTTATATACAATATAAGATAAATGGTCCTAATAGGAACACATCTTGATCCTCAAGACAAGTATATAAACCATGGACTGAATGGAATAATCTTAAATCAGAAATACTACATTATATAGTAAAATAATTGGCAATGTCACAGTTGTCAGAAGATATGAGTGCTGGATACACTGAAATCTATCTTCCATGCAACTCAGGTCATCCTGAAAAAGTTACCTGGAACAGGAAGCATTTTATCTAACATGTGGGCATTTTATCTATTTTGGGGGCCGGAGAAAGGGATCTGTTCAAGTTACATCTTGGTGAGGACTCAAAGACTGAGCTAGGCACTGGTGGCTCACAGTTATAATCCTAGCCACTCAAGAGGCTGAGATCTGAGGATCCCAGTTCAAAGTCATTAAAAGGCATTAAAGTCTTTGAGAGTCTTATCTCCAATTAATCACTCAAAAGTCAGAAGTAGAGCTGTGACTCAAGTGCTAACAGTGCCAGCCTTGAGTGAAAAAAAGCTAAAGAACAGCATCCAGGGGCTGAGTTCAAGCCTCAGGACTGGCACCAAAAAAAAGCAAGAAGAAAAAAAAAGCAGCTTGAAGTTGTAATACAATACACTGAACCTCATATGCCTGCCTGCCTGCCTTCCACACAGTCCACCCCAAGTCAAAAGGAAACAGAACTTGTCTCAAGTGGTTAGAATACTTGCCTAGCAGGCTGGAGGCTCTGAGTTCAGTCCTCTCACACACATTTTAAACTAGTAAATCCAATTTTCCCCATCATGCATATCAAGTTACACGTTTGTTAAAGATAATAACAGTTTTTCACTCTCCAAAATACAATAATTCTGAGACTTAATCTGTGTAGAAAAGCAAAGAGCTGAAGAGGAAAGCATTTCAGTAGTGGTAATTGTGCTACCTCTCCCTTGAGGAAGGAAAAATAAAGCCCAGAGCACCTCCCCAAAAGCTTGGAAGGAGAGCCCAAGTAGCCAAATTCAACTCCCACTAAAGAAAATAAACAGCCATGCTTATCTCCCAGGAGTCTTCTGAGAATGACCCCACCAAACTGACTGCTTAGCAGCCATCCCTCCTCCACCTGTGAACTGCATTCTGCTAGAATGTTCCTTAGGAGAATACTTGGTCTCCCTATTGAACCATAAAAACCCCTTAGGGTAGAAACTGTTTCATGTCCTCTCACTAAAGCTAGACATTGTAATTCCACAAGCAAATATTGCTAGCTGCAACTCAAAGGCTCAGAGTCCAAAGTATGTCAGCCCCCAAGCTGTCTGCTCCTTTCCTTAGAAATGCCAGGAGGAAACCTGGACACCACATCCAAGTGGCACAAGTAGAACACCTCCTCAACTCCCCCAGAACCATACCCCTCAAGTCCTATCCTGGCCCAGCCAAGGTTGAATTCCAAGCTGAAGAAACTCTTTCCAGTGCAGAAGGAAACTCTCCACACCAGCCAGATGTCAGTGGCTGAAGCCTATAATCCTAGCTACTCAGAAAGTTGATCTGAGGATTTGGGCTAGAAGCCATCGGGACAGGAAAATCTGTGAAACTCTTATCTCCAATTAATTACCAAGAGCTTTAAGTGGAGCTGTGGCTCAAGTAGAGTACTAGTTTTCAGGGGATGGGGGGAAGGGAACCTCAGGGACAGTACCCAGGCCTAAGTTCAAGCCCCAGGACTTGTATAAAAAAAAATCTGCTGGGCACTAGTGGGTCATGCCTGTAATACTAGCTACTCAGGAGACTGAGATCTGAGAATCTTGGTTCAAAGCCAACCTGGGCAGGAACATTGGAGACTCTAATCTCCAATTAACTACCCCCCAAATAGAAGTGGAACTATGGCTCAAAGTAGTAGAGTGCTAGCCTTGAGCAAAAAGGCTCAGGACAGTGCCCAGGCCCTGAGTTCAAGACCCTCAACCAACCAAAAAAAAAAATCTCAACTTCTCCACATCCAGGTACACAGACAAAATCTATCTAGCTATAGACCAAAATCCACCTAGAGAGATGACCCTGATAGCACCCTGGCCCCCTTGTTCAAGGAGTCTGGGAGTCCTTGCTGTTATTGGCTTGAACTCAGAACCTTGTGCTCTCACTTGGCTGTTTCACTCAAGGCTGGCCTGCTACCACGTAAGCCATAACTCTATTTTCCCCCATCATGATTTGATACATGCAGAAGTTTAGTCTCAATTGGAATCCAATTGTGGAAATTCTTAAGATTTCTATCACTAAAACAAACAAAAACTCCACAAATCAGAAGAGCCTAAGCTCTGGTTCTAGAATACTTCAGAACCAAATGAACTGGGAAGAGGAAACAAAATTCAATTCCCAAACAGGGATCAGAGAGAGAACTGGAAAAAGGCAGGATAGATATAAAAGACAAAGAGGTTAGAAGAGGACAAGACACACTGATAGCAACAGGAGAAATCCATTTCTTCTTTGTTTTCTTCCCATGATTCTTGATTACCCTTTTCTCAACCCAGTATTTAATCAGTTGACAACTCCAGAAACCTCAAGAGAAAACAGCAGAAGAAAGTCCATCAGCCTGTCTGCCTTGCTACTCAATCTGCCTGTAATGGAGGACAGCCTTCATCTACCAGAACTGATCCACAGTCACTCTTTCCAAGAAGCATCCTTGGTTCTGTTTATTCCCCCTCCTTTTCTTATTGTTAAGTATGGAATACAGATATACATCCAACAGCCCCACGGTCATAACACTTTGCCCCTGGTTTAGATTGGCAGTAATTGTGAGGTGAAGGCCTATAGCAGAGGGCCTTTGCCCCTGACACCATTCAATCTTTGCCTCTTTCTAATTCCTGCTCTGCTCACAACCTCTGTGATAAGGAAAAAAGTGCTCTAGAGGCATGGCCCAAGCAGTAGAGTGCCTGCCTAACAAGCATAAAGCCCTCAGTTCAAACCCAATCATGCCAAGAAAGAGAGAGAAGGGGAAGAAAGAAAGAGAAAGAAAGAGAGAGAGAAAGGAAGGAAGGAAGAAAGAAAGAAGAAAATATAACAAAAAATAATTTCTATTAATTTGATATATGCTTTTTAAAAAGGAAAAAAATTTCCATGTGATTTTACATCAGCTAAGATTGGGTCTGTCTTCTAAAAGTACACATTACATATCAACTTATATTAGAGATAAATTTCCCAAGAGCTGCTGGAAAATAAAGAAAACGTCAGGCTTGGAATGTGGCTTAGTGGTAGAGTGCATACCTAGCATGCACGAAGCCCTGGGTTCAACTCCTCAGTACCACATAAACCGAGAAAGCCAAAGTAGTGCTGTGGCTAAAGTGGTAAGCAAAAGAAGCTCAGGGACAGTCTCCCAGACCCTGAGTTCAAGCCCCAGGACTGGTAAAAAGAAATAAGAAAGAAGAAAAAGTCAAACTAAAACTAAATACTTAGTCAATAAAACAAATGTCATGGAGGAATGGATATTTTCTGAGCTCCTGGTGTTAAGGTATTTCACGGAGTATTCATGTGTGGGTTATGAAACAAGTTAAGACCCTAAGGATCTTAGAAATTAGATATGGTGGCATATGCCTGTAGTCCCAGCTACTTTGGAAAGCAGAGGTAAGATGATCACTATCCAAGGCTGCCGGAGGCAAAAGCAGGAGTCCCTACCTGAAAACAAACCAAAAATAAAAAGGATTAGGAGTGTGGCTCAGGTGGTAGAGTGCTTACTTAATAAGTATCAGCTCTTAAGTTCAATTCCCAGGACTGACAAAGAAAATAAAATAATAAAGGAAAGAAATTAGCGTTTCAAGTATAATAGCAGCAAACTGCCTCTTGGAGACCCTGAACACCAGTCCTATTTTAGGCTTCTCCTCCAAACCTTGGTCAATCAATAAATATGCCTATCATGTACATAAAATTGATAGTTCCAAGACAGAGAGAATAGAGCCATCAAATTTCAAGGTTTACTTGGCACTGGCTCAATTATGATATACAAGCCTTCATATAGCATTTTAAAGGCACCAAGCAATGCCCACCCCACAGTACAACTTGATAACCTTTTCTCTGACAGCTTTACTGAGTTTATAGTCTCAACAATGTGTGTGTGTGTGCACGCGCGCAAGTGCGCGAGCGTGCATGTGCACATGCCAGTACTGGAACTTGAACTCAGGGCCCCAGGCTCTAGTTTTTTCCACCCGAGGCTGGCATTGTACCACTTGAGCCGCACCATTGCACTTCTGGCTTTTTACTGGCTAACTGGATTTATATGCCCAATCTAGCTTCAAACTGTGATCCTTAAGAACTCAGCCTCTAGGTAGTATAGGCATGAACCACTGGTGACCAGCGTATTACTTTTTTTAGTTACACAACGTAAGAAGACTGCCTTCAGTAGCAAACAATAACAAAAAAAAAACCACTTATCTAACTTCTACAACCCCAAAAAAGAAAGACCTCAAAGTTCTCTCATTATGGGCCACAGCCTTATTGCACAGAAGCTGACAGTGTGCAAAATCCATACCAGTACTGCCCTAAGAGGATGAGACATGGCTAGTGCCTGATCTGAAGAGAAAAAGGTTGGCAAGGAGGAGGAAGGAGAGAGGAGGAAAATCATTCATTCAGGGCACATGGCTAAGCATTGCTGGGCCTTGCAGGAAAGACAAAGGAATAATACAAGGTCTGCATCAGGCTAGAAGGGAAAGGCCAGGAAAGAGTGGAGAAAGGTCCTGGTGGAAAAGAGCTAAAGGAACCACCTCCCCTAACTCAGAGATTTTTGTATGAAATAGAATACTGAAATACATGACATTCGGAACTGTTGTAAAGTTGTTTTTCGTGTTGTTTGTTTGTTTTTGTCAGTCACAGGGCTTGAACTTGGGGCCTGCACACTGCCCCAGAGCTTTTTGTTCAAGGCTAGCACTCTATCACTTTGAACTACAACAGTGCCACTTCTGGTTTTCTGGTGGTTAATTGGAGATAAGAGTCTCACAGACTTTCCTGCCCATTATGGCTTTGAATCTCAATCCTCAGATCTCAGCCTCCTGCGTAGTTAGGATTATAGGTATGAGCCACCAGCACCCAGCTTCATTAGAAACAGTTCTGCTGAAGATTCCTGTTTTGCAATGTAATGGAGTAGAGGCCTGCAAACCACTTTGGCCCCAATAAAGCTACTCCTTGTCCCCAGCCAGAACGCTGGTTTGCACCTCAATTCACAGTTCTGCCCTGTTTCCATGGAATTCTCTCTTCTTTTCTATGGACATACCTGTGACCTGCCTTAAAAAAAAATCAGTACTGAAGCTTGAATTCAGGGCCTTCTGCCCTTGCGTGGCTTTTTTTTTTGCTCAAGGCTGGTGCTCTACTTGAGCCACAGCTTCACGTCCAGCTTTTTGCTGGTTAATTGGAGGTTAAGAGTCTCATGGACTTTCCTGCCCAGGCTGGCTTCAAATTGCAGTCCTCAGATCTCAGCCTCCTGAGTAGCCAGAGTTATAGGCATGAGCTACTACTGGTCGACCTTCTTCCCCTCTGGCTCTGCCCCAATGATCTCACCAACTCCATAACTATAAGAAGTCATTCATGGGGCTGGGAAGGTGGCTCAGTGGTAGAGTGCTTGCTGCCTTGCATGCCTGAGGCCCTGGGTTTGATTCCCCAGCACCACATAAGGAAAAAGAAAAAACGCCGGAAGTGGCGTTGTGGCTCAAGTAGTAGAGCGCTAGCCTTGAGCTGAAGAGCTGAGGGACAGTGCCCAGGCCCAGAGTTCAGGCCCCATGAACGGAACCCCCCCCAAAAAAGAAATCATCCAATTGCCCATGGTCTTTTTTTTTAATCTCACAGAGAAAAATGCCATGTTGGGGGGGGGGCGGGAAAGGATGGAGTAACAGAGGTGGCACAGCCCGTAATTGGGGAAGGAGGAGCTCAGGTAGCCAGTGAGTGTCTGGGTAAGGAGGTGGAGGTAGGGGGAGTGACCTGGAGCTGGGCTGGAGACTGGAGATGGACTAATAGGAAGTGGTTTTAGAAATAAGTAGGGGAGGGGCTGGGAAGGTGGCTCAGTGGTAGAGTGCTTGCCTCGCAAGCATGGGGCCCTGGGTTCCAGCAGAAAAAGCTGGAAGTGGCGCTGTGGTTCAAGTGGTACAGTGCTAGCCTTGAGCTGAAGCGCTGAGGGACAGCTTCCAGGCCCAGAGTTCAAGCCCCATGACCAACCAAAACGAAAGAAAGAAAGAGGGGCTGGGAAGGTGGCTCAGTGGTAGAGCACTTGCCTTGCATGCTCGAGGCCCTATGTTCAATTCCTCAGCACCACATAAGCAAAAAGAAAAAAGCCGGAAGTGGCGCTGTGGCTCAAGTGGTAGAGCGCTAGCCTTGAGCTGAAGAGCTGAGGGACAGCGCCCAGGCCCAGAGTTCAGGCCCCACAACCGGCCCAAAAAAAAAAAAGAAGGAAGGAAGGAAGGAAGGGAGGGGAATCCCAGAAAAAAATCCTATTGACTGAAGGAGAGAGTAGGGGTGGAGCCTAGCCTGTGGCAATTTACAGCCAGACCCAAATTCAGATTTTAAATTTCCACTCAAAGCCAGGCACTGGTGGCTTACTCGTGTAATCCTAGACATTCAGGAGGCTGAGATCTTAGGATCAGCCTTCAAAACAAGGACAAAGGCATTCACTCAGTCTCAACCTCTCCCAAAATATTCCCACTGGTTCAGGATCCTTTGCCTCTATCTCCCACTTAAAAGGAGCTGGTTTCAGTTCAATTCATCATGAATTAAGACGAGCCACTAGGCATTCACGGCATACATTAACTGTCTATTTGTTGGGCATTGTGGAGGAAATAGATGATAAAGTTGTAGTCTCTGCCTAGAGCTACCTTCTCTCCATAATGGGTACTTTGAAAAGCAGAGCTTCTAAGATCCTGATCTTTGAAGCTATGATCTGGGATAGAGAGACTAGGGACTGAAGAAGCAAGTGATCAGCTCAGAAAGCTCTCTCGCTTTTACTTGAGAATGTTGCTCATCCTCAACCCCTAAATTGAGTGCAGGAAAGACTGGGTATAGATGTGGGAGAGAAGAGACCAAAAGGGCTGAGACAGATAGAGAGAAGATGTAGACTTTGTCCTGATTATATGAAAAAGGATTCTTGAAATGAGAGCAGAATTTCTCCAGATTTCAGAGAGACCAGCTAATGAATCTTTTTTTAAAAAATCATACTGATCTGCCTCGAACTTCTATGTCAAACGCAGGCCAAGGCCATTAAATGAGCATCTCTTGGGTGCAGGACACTGTGCTGGAAAGTCAGTGAACAACCCCAGTTCACATTACAGAGCCAAAATTCCCAGAGGCCAAGGAGATGGGTAGGCATTGGAAGGATGGCTGCGAGAACACAAAGGTAGGGGAGGGGCAGCTAGGTGTTTGATTTATGTCTGTTCCAACAGTCCTGGACTGTCTTCGGCTGCCTCAAGCTGGGATTTTCCCAGATGTGCACTGCTTGAGGGGCAGGAGGCAGGCACAGGGGGAGGGGCTCCATGTCCTTGCATCTGGGCCTAAGAGCAATCCTCCTCTTCTCCCTGTACTATTCACTGCCTGCTGGGTAGAGGGTGGGAGGAGGCTAGGGGACATGCCAGGGCCCCCAGATAATCACCAGGTAATGAAAAGAACTGGCCCAGGGCTGGGGGAATGCAGAGGAGGTAGAGTTGGGACTATAAATCTCTCGGGGAGAAGGGGGTACAGAATGTGGGGCGGGGGGGAGACCTGACAGTTGGAGTCCATCCAGGTTATTTCATATGAAGTCTGTGAACCTTGAGGGGTGGGAATGGGATGATGAGAGGCAGGCAGGGGTGTGAGCCAGAGACAGAGGAAGAATCTAAAAGGGACAAAGACAGGAGAAGCAGAGAAGAGAGATTGAGGGAGGGGTAAGAGATGGGAACAGTTCTGGCGCACGCGGTGAGAGGAGACAGGAGGGGATGGGAAGACTAAAAAATTCATAAAAACATGATGGTAGAAAAGACTCCCCCCCCCAAGGCTTCAGGAAAGAGGGAATGAAGGAAGGAAGGAAGTAGGAAGGAAGGGAGAAGGGGGAGGGTCTGGTAGTCCTAGAAAAACTCAGCCTCCCAAACATTTGAAGTCAAAGAGACAGACAGACAGACAGACTTGCCTGTCAGAGATGCAGGTGAGGGAGGCAAAGAAGGAACAAAGAAAACAGGGAAGCAGGGAAGAGGCGGGAGGGAGCGAGACAAAGAGAGGGAAGGAGGCAAGTGGGGAGCAGGAGGAGGGAGCGAGGCCAGGGAGGGGGATATATATTTTCTTTATGATCCTCTTCAATCTCACTCAGCTCACTGCTGAGCCCGCTCCCCTCTCAGGTGCTGCTCGGTAGTGGATGTGCCCAGAAAGCTGATAAGGTGAAGATGCTGCCATAGCTGTCCTCAAGCTCCCTGCTAGCGCCAACCTGGGGGGATCGACCCCTGCAGAGATGACACCCCCTGCCTGGATACCCCTGCCTGCCTATGTCTACCAGACATGCCTCCCCCTCTCCAAACGCTATAATCAAAGGAGACTTGAAGCATGCCCCTACATTTCTCAGATGATAAAGCTTGGCACAAATAGCAAGGGGGGGGCGTGGGGCATAAGGGAAAGAGAAACCGAGGTAGACAAGCAAGGGAGGGGGGAAGTGCTAGGGAACAGAGCATGGTCAGTGATTGCTAGGAGAAGACTGTGGAAAAGGCAAAGACTAGTGTCTGCCCCTGAAAAGCTAAACAATCAGCAGGCAAGGTATGAAGGATTATTCCTTTGAGGTCCACAATCAAACCACCTTCTGAGAAGTTATGATCAGTGGCTTCAAGCAACTCTCTGTTAACAGGCCCTCCAAAATATGTGCATGAAACCCACCAAAGGAGAAAGTAATGTACAGAATGGCTAGAGGCCCAGCAGGCACAAGTGGTTCAGGAGGCTGAGATCTGAGGATCGATACAAAGTAGAGGCCAACCTGGGTAGGGAAGTCCATGAGACTCTTTTTTTTTTTTTTTGCCAGTCCGGGACTTGAACTCAGAGCCTAGGATCTGTCCCTGAGCCTCTCTGTGCTTAGCACTCTACCACTTGAGCCACAGCACCACTTCTGGCTTTTTCTGTTTATGTGGTACAGAGGAATCGAACCACTAAGCCACATTCCCAGCCAAAAGACTCTTATTTTTAATTAATCAGCAAAAGGCCAGACATGAAGCTATGGCTCAAGTGGCAGAGCACAGGCCTTGAGTGAAAAAGCCAAACAAGAGTGTTAGGAGGCTGTGATCTGAGAATCGATCCAAAGTAGAAGTCAACCTGGGCAGGGAAGTCCATTTGACTTTTTCTTTTTTTTCCAGTCCTGGGACTTGAACTCAGAGCCCAGGCTCTGTCCCTGAGCCTCTCTGTGCTTAAGGCTAGTTCTCTACCACTTTGAGTCACAACTCTACTTCCAGTTTTTAAGTGATTAATTGGAGATAAGAGTCTTGAGAGTGGGGGGAGGGGCAGACGGTGCTGGGAAGGTGGCTCAGTGGTAGAGTGCTTGCCTTGCATGCATGAGGTCCTGGGTTCGATTCCTCAGTACCACATAAACAGAAAAAGCTGGAAATAGCGCTGTGGCTCAAGTGGTAACTCACTAGCCCTAAGCAAAAGCAGCTCAGGGACAAAGCCCAGGCACTGAGTTCAAGCCCCAGAACCAAAAAAAAAAAAAAAATCAAGGCTCTCTAAAGACTTAACATGTCAATGCAGAGCCTGTCTGCTTCCCTGGACCTCTAGATGGCTGAGGAAGTAGCTGAGCTCTGCCAAGATGAGCAACTCTAGCTCCTCTGAGGGCCAGGAAAGACCCTAACAACACTGGCTCAGACAATCTAATGGGGAATTATCTCCCCTTTCCCCTGCCAGCCACACTCAGGGGCCAAGAGGCCAGATGTTGTGCAATAGCTAACAGTGCCCGGAGTCCCCTTAGCTGTGGAAAGAAGTTGATCACTACTGGTTTGGACCACCAGGGCTAAATGCATAGGCTGTTGATAAGCAACAGCCGAAGTCACCTCCCTCTTCCTACCCCAAGTGCCTGGCATAGACACCATGGCTGGGTAACCCAGCTCCAGGCAAGCTGAAGGACCCCTTTCCCTCTCTGAAGGCAGCTCTAGGTGTGTTCCGGACTAGGTAGCTGCAGCGGGCAACAGGGGGGCGCTGCAATACCAGAGGGGATCGCTAGGGGGTGCTCGCCAACAGCCAGGCTGGGAAGAGGCAGGCGCCGGCGACGCCAAGGAGACCCGGAAGGCAATCGATCAGAGTCGCCCTGGCAACCGGACTGGGCCTGAGACAGACAGCACGTCGATAATGAAATCATCGTTAAATGACTTCAAGCCCTAATTAATAATCCAGGCCAACCCAGGCCATGCCTGACTGGGGTCTCGTAAGGGGGGTTGGGGGGAGAAGGATGTCATTGTTGGGGGAGCTCTGGAAGCTTCTGGACAATTAATCAATTAATCCACTCACTCAATAATTGGCTCCTTTGTCCTCTGCCATGCCCCCCTCCCCCACCCCATCCACCTCTGACTGTGGAAGGGCTAAGAAGAGATACAGGGCTAATCGTGTCCTGAGGACCACAAGGGACTTCTGCCCTCCTCTTCATACCTGAACCAATAGCCATAAGGCCAGGGAAGACTTTTCAGCTCTTTCACAAGAACAAAGAGTGGATGTGTCAGAACTTGGGAGCCCTAGCTGTCCAGACACCTCCCCCTTACTCCCAATTCCATCCCTCCTCCCTCCAAAAATTTACCTGCTGCCCTCTCTCCCCCTCAAACACACACACACACACACACACACACACACACACACACACGGAACATCATTTGCCCACAGCTCATTTGCCCATTCTGACTGAAGAAAGAGCACTACACAGTGAGCCTATTTGAGGCAGGTAATCCCAGCTATATCAGCCTGTCCACTGGATCTATGACCTTGGGCACATGACATACCCAATCCAAGGCCTCAGTTTCCTCATCTGAAACTTAGAGAGATCCAATTGGTTTCTAAGGCTCCTTCCTTCACCATCTTCTATTCTAATACCTGTACCTGGATCATTCCCTAGCCTTCTCAGTTTTCTTACCACAGAGAGTGGCAAGGAAGGGGGAGAAGATTGGAAGGAGTACCACGACTTCCTGTACCAACTGTCCCATCCCCAAGGAACTCCTTGAGCTTAGGAGAAGGGGAGATGGTAGAAGAATATATGGAAGGATGCTTCTTTTGCCCATCCCCCACCAGCCCAGTCCCGGCCCTTGCCACCCACCTTGCTTATTGCTCTCTACAACCCCCAGCAGGAAATGAAAAAGGTACAGGAAATTGCACTTTAAATCCCCCAGCTCCTGGCTCCCTTGACCAAGCTCTAAGGAGCAGGAGAAAGGCTGACTTCAGACAGGCTTTCTCTGTTTGCAATTAGTAAGACATTGGAGGGGGGGGGAGTTTCAACCTGCAGAAAGAGCCCCTCCCTTCAAAATAGCTGAGAAAGTTAGCAGCAAAAGGTGGTGCTGGAGGAGGTGGCGCTATGGCTCAAGTGGTAGAACACTATAGCCTTGAGCTCAAGAGCTAAGGGACAGCGCCCAAGCCCAGAGTTCAAGCCCCATAACCAACAACAACAGCAACAACAAGAGAGTGGTGCTGGAGAGAGCATGCTGGGTTTGCAGAGATGCAACAAGATCTTGGGAAGAATAAAGGCCAGCGAGACACCTGGAAAGGATAGGTAGGTGAGGCCTCCATTCTGAGCAAGCTGATTTACAGCGCCACCTACAGTTGGGATAGATGAAGTTGCAGCCAGCAGCTAGGCTGGAAACTGTAGGGCAGGAACCCTCAGAGCAGCTCTATAGAGGACCTGAGAAGCAAAGCCCATCAGTTCATCCCAACCCACAATCCCACCCCCCACTCTTCTGACTTAGGTTAATAACGTTCAGAATGTTCAGGGCTTACTTATAATTAAAGCCAGGAGCTAGGTTATTTCACATTTGTTCTCTGGGTTCCACCCTTTACCCCCCCACCACCACCACCACCATTCCTCCACAACCCACTGAATCAGATTCTGGACTTTAGATAACACTTCCACTAAAGACGTGAGCTTACTTTCAGCCAAAGGAATTTTCAGCCGACTTCAGGAGTTAGGGCTGGTAAATACAAATG
>NW_012267371.1:1608179-1632231 GCF_000151885.1 Dipodomys ordii | reverse complement strand
TAAACATTAGGAAGATAACTTCCCATTAATCCTTAATTCCAGGGGGGAATCAGCCCTGCTAGTGATGATCATTGGCTCACAAATCCCTCATGTCATGACATGACCCTACAGAAGAATAACAGTAAGAGAAGAGACCCATGTGCCAGACACTAGATCTGAGTCTTCTCCCCCAAGCCTTGCCTCTCCCATGCTTTCTCAGTCTCTTTGTCCCTTCTTAGAACTCTACCCTGTGAATCCAAGTCCTGGATGGAGGGAAAGAATCCAACAGGACCTTTCTCTCTGGGATATGAGATGGGAGATGCACTTGACAGGCAACTAACGTAGAGGGAGAAATAAAGCATCTAAGTTAATGGAATGTAAATAGATCTTTCAAGGGCTGAGGGAACATATGGGAAGGGGTGTGGAAATGGAGATTGAGAGTACAGAGCAAGATCAGAGGGAAGCAAATGGCAGGTTTAGAGGATGAAGACAGGTGCAGAGGGCTTGGAAGAAGGGAGCCAGTGTCCCCAGAAGGAATGAATAAGATGAGCTAGGAAGAAATCAAAGAGAAGGATATGGATGATTTAAAATGCCTAGTACATTTAGATTTATAAAGCCTTACAGCTGTACACAGTTCTTTTGCATAAATTTCATTTCATCCTCAACAGCAAGCCACAAAGCAGTACAATCATTTCACAGATAATGAAACGAAGACACAGTTCACACAGCTGTAGTAAGTAAGCAAGTTGCTGGTTCCAGCTTCTGATGATTCTATTCTGATGAGCAGCCAGTCTTGGAACCTAGATATACAGGAAGAGATTGCACCACCACCACCTCCTTCAGCCTCTTGTGCTTTTCAGCACACACAAGTTGCTTGTCTCGGCCTCTGTGAAGTGGAGAAGTCATAGCTTACCCGGTGAAAATGGAAGGCTAGACAAGAACATTTACTGAAGCCTTACAGATGCTTAATTCAGCCAGGCATCAGTGGCTTATGCTGCTAATACTAGCTACTCGTGAGACTGAGGTCTGAGGAACTCAGTTCAAAGCCAGCCCAGGCAGAAAAGTCCGTGAGATTCTTTTTTTTTTTTTTTTGGGTCCGGTCGTGGGGCCTGAACTCTGGGCCTGGGCGCTGTCCCTCAGCTCTTCAGCTCAAGGCTAGCACTCTACCACTTAAGCCACAGCGCCACTTCCGGCTTTTTTCTTTTTGCTTATGTGGTGCTGAGGAATCAAACCCAGGGCCTCGAGCATGCAAGGCAAGTGCTCTACCACTGAGCCACCTTCCCAGCCCAAGTCCGTGAGATTCTTATCTCTAACCAGCAAAAAAAAAAAAAAAAGCTGAAAGTGGAAGTGTGGCTCAAGTGGAAAAACACCAGCCTTGAAGGGGGGAAAGAAAAGCTAAGAGACAGTACATAGGCCCTAAGTTCAAACCCCAGTACAGGGGAGGAAAACATTTAATTCAACCCATGAAAGGACTTAGAACCAGAACAAAGATCTCAAAGCTTTCCATCTCCCTAGACCCTTCCCCATCCCACCTCTGGCTGCCTCCCTGTTCCTGTCTGCTGACTCCCAGAGGCCTCTTGCCCACATTTCACAGCCTGAGCAGCTGTCTCCACCCAGCCATGCTTTGCTAGCCCATGAAATCCAGGCTCATTCATCCTCATGCAGTCAGAGGACATGTCAGGCCAGCTTCTTAACAGCTTGCCCGGGGTCACTGCAGGACATTTTATGTTGCTGCCCGACCACTGACATCCCAACTCAGGGGTAGGACTTCCCAGCCCAAGCTCTCCACAAACCTGTCACCCCCCCTATCCCCAAACTCTGCCTCTTCCATGAATGGGCATGCACCCACTTATCAACACCCCATGTGTCTTCTGCTCCAGACCCCAAGCTTTTCACTGGCTTTTCTTTACCCCAAGATAACGCACTCTACCAAGAGTGAGAACTAATAGTCCTCTCATTTTGCTTCTCCCTACTGAGTGCTATTCTCTGCCTTTTAGAAAGCCTCCTCTCTATGCATTCCTCTACTTTCCCTACTTCACTGGCCCCATGTCCCTGATGCCAGTCACTTGGCCCCATCCAGTTCCTTCTGACCAATGCATAAAGCCAGAGCTCACCCCTTTCCTCCTCTACCCTCCCCTTGCCACCAGCTTCTGGCCAGAGCTCTTCTTTCTGAGTCCTACACACACACACACACACACACACACACACACACTTCTCAATCCCCACACCATGAGCAGCACACAAGAGGGGAAGCCATGAGACTCTCTTGCTCTGAAGAAATGAGAGACCTGGGAAATAAGACTCAAGCAGGGAACAAATTTTGGGCTATCTTGCCCTGCGAGGTTTAAGGATCAGATGGATCAGAGCATTTATCTCCAATGCTAAGCTGCTTTCCCTGAGATCCTCAAAGCACCTCTGGCTCTGGGTGGGTGGGTGGGTGTGTCTCCATGCATAGGTCCCAGAATATGAGGGAACTTGGTTCCCCCAGGCCTCCCCAAGCAGCCTCCCAGAAGACACAACTTCTTCTGGAGGTCAGGCCAGCAGCAGGTGCGCCTGAGACAGGAGCAATGGAGACTCTGGACATGTCACACAGACCCTAGATCTTCAATATTAACAGTCCACATTATTTTCCCCTCCTGGGATTCTGATTTTTTTTAAATTTCATTTTATTGTAAAGATGATGTACAGAGGGGTTACAGTTAGATAATGAGTGCATTGCTTGTTGAACAGTTACTCCCTCCCCCGACTCCCCTCTCCAATTCTGTGATTCTGCCTAACCCCATATCCATCCTTCCTTGGCAGCATCCACCAGACTTCCTGTCACCAGAGCCTAGAGCTGGTTAAACCTGCCCTGAAATTCCTAATCGTCCAAAATATATAGTCTAGAAAGACTATATAACATTGGAACCTTTTTTAAAAAAAAGTTTTAGGCTAAGGAGGCAAAGGGGGAGCAGACTGTGAGCAACATGTACTGTCACATTTGTTATCACCGCTAATTTTCACCTCTATCCCCAGAAGAGCCTGAAATTATTTTCCACGTTTTACAGGAAAGCAACCCCAATGAAGAAGCCACATGATAAAGCACTGAGAGCTAGGATTCTAATCCAGCCCAAGACCCAAGGCACTCCACCACCAGAAAAGTCTTCACAGCCACTGAAACCACACACACACACACACACACACACACACACACACACACACACACTGCCTACAGCATCAGCAAAAGAAGGGAGAACAAATCCTTCTTGTTTGTGGGTGGGTCCAGAATAGTAGGTGCCCTGGGCAAAGGCCAGAGGCCTCACTTGAAACCTAGATAAAAGGGTAAAAAAAAAAAGGAACCCAAGCAGATGCTGGGCACCCGTGGCTCATGCCTGTAACCCTGTACTCAGGAGGCTGAGATCTGAGGCTCAGGACTGGAAGCCAGACTGGCTAGGGAAGTCGGTGAAGCTATCTCCAATTAAGCACCTGAAAAGCCAGAGGCAGAGCTGTAGCTCAAGCGTTGGAGCCTTGAACAACAACAAAAAAAAGATAATAAAAATAAAAAATAAGCATAGCGTCTACGCCCTGAGCTCAAGCCCCAAGACTGACACACACACACAATCAAGGACCCAGACAGGAGGCAGAGGTGGGAGGGAGGCTGGCTGGCTGGCCAGGCGTGGCCCAGTGCAGGGAAGCCTGGAGAGAAGGCCGTGGGCCTGGGAGGAGGGGACAGGCCACCGTCTTGTCTGCCCAAGTTGGCGAAATAAAGGAGGGAGGAGGAGAGGGGGCCCTGGTGCCAGAGGTAGAGGCTGCGGTAGAAACAGGAAAGGAGGGTTAGAGTGAAGAGGGGGAGCTGGAGGCGGTCGCCAGGAGAGAGAAGAGAGCGCGCAGAGGGGGAGGAAGAGAGGGAGAGAGAGACCCTAAAAACGCCAGCCTCAGGCTGCACCCGGCCGCTCCGGTGTGGGCAGGGACCTTCATTTCAAGGACACTGAAAAAGGCAGATGGATGGTGCAGAAAAGGGGGGGCAGGCAGTCGCCCAGCCAGTCACCCCCGGGGGCGGACGCTGCGTCACCCCCCGACGCCCCCACTTAGCGCCCTGCGGACCCTGCGCGCACCCCCATCCCTGCCCCCACCGCACCCCGGCCCAGCCGGGCCCGCGCTAGACGCTGGCATGAAATTGGCTGCAGCCGTAATGAGTCCGCGCGGCGCGGAGGAGGCTGAGGACCCGCCGGGGAGCCCTGCGCGCCTCGTTTAGCTTGTTTATTGTTCAGGCCTAATTAAAACGTTCCACCGCGCTGCGTTTACATCCGCCCCCCGCTAATGAATTCTCAGCCGCCGGGCGATTTCGGAAACTGCCGCGGGCCGGAAAGGGGGGGGTGGAGAAAGGAGAATGGGGGTGGAGGAGGGGGTGCTGGGGAAAGAGGGGAGAGCGCACCCACCCTCCGCATACATACACCCCACCACCACCACCGAAGGAGCCATGAGATATGCCACGATTGGCTCTGACATCCTCAGCACACACACTCCAACCCAATCCACCCCCACCCCCAAATTCTGGCAGGCTTCTGGGGGTGGTGGACTGTGAGGGCGCAGGGCTCTGGGGAGGGGACAAGGGTAGCTGTGTATGCCTGGTGCATGCATGCATGCGCAGATGGGGGGGTTCCAGGACCCCGGGGCGGGGGGAGGGTGTGTGTGTGTGTGTGTGTGTGTGTGTGTACTGGGGTACCAAGTTGCGGGGTGCACGCCACAGCGCACCTGTGCGGGCGCGCCTAGGACCCGAGATCTGCCATGTTTCTGGTGTCCCTGGCCTGAAGCTGTTCGCCTTCTTGTCACGACCTGGGCGAGGGCAGATGGAGCCAGTGGAGGGAGAGAGACAGACGGCGGCGGCGATGCTTGGATGGCCAGGGCTCCCCGCCAGCCTCGCTTCTCCCGCAGACCCCAGCCCGCGCGCGCAAGTGCTCGCACACAGCCGCGCCACACGCTGCCCTCCGCCGCGTGTCGCCCAATAAACACCCACCCCACCCCCCTAAAAAAAAACACAACAACGGGCATACTCCTACAAGACCACACGAAAACACACAAATGAACAAACAGGCTCAGACAGTGCCGCGTGCCAAGCGCACACAGATGGAAAGACCAGAGCCAGGGGCAGAGAGCCACATGGCAGTGTCCCTTCACACACACGCACACACGCAGGCAAGTACACACCAGTGCAGGCAATGGTGCACACACACTGAGTGACACATGTCCGTGTTTTCTGCAGGAGGCCCCAGATTACTCAGCCTGAATCCACCCCACTCCCTTCGAGCTGGTTCTCAATCCAGTGCTTTACTGCAGGCCTGAAAAGCTTATCTCTAGCCACGTTCATCTTCCTCAGAACCCAAGCAACTGACATTGCTCCCAGTCCACCCCAGGCCCCTTGCTGTTTCATCTTCCATTCCCACTCAGCAATGTCTCCACCAGGCAGCCTGCCTGATGCACTGACTGGCTCTTATTCTGTATTAGTCCTACTTCTATCTCTGCCTTTCTTTCTTGGCCTGTGTGGTGTTGAGCGCATCTTGGTGACTTTGTAGCTGAGTGTACATGCTGTCAGGGGAGCAGGTTGTGGGAGTGAAGGGCCACTGGTAGCCACTAATTGTCAAACTTGAGTCCTTCTCTCTTCCCTGCCAGCCTTGGGCTACTACTGATCCGTTGGTTGCTCTTTGTTTTGTGCTGGTACTGGGGCTTGAATTCAAGGCCTGGGTGCTATCCCTGAGCTTTCTTGCTCAAGGATGGTGCTCTACCGTGTGAGCCACACTTCCTCCTTTTTGGTGGTTAGAGACAAGAATCCCATGGAGTTTCCTGCCCAGGCTGGCTTTGAACATTGATCCTCAGATCTCAGTCTCCTGAGTAGCTAGGATTACAAGTGTGAGCCACGGGGACTGGCTATTAGTGCTCAGTTTTGACCAAAAGAACAATGAACTTGGGCCTTGGGCAGTGAGTGAAAAGTCTTCTGTCACACACACACACACACACCGTCCCCCACTCCAAGTTTCTCCTTCAGAACCATCAAGAGGAAGTTACACCCTCCACAATGGCTTCCCTGAATTCACCTTGTTTTTACCTGGAAATATTGTTCCCTAGTTGGGTCCTAAGCTTATTCTCCAGCCTTGGCTCCTAACAACTCTTGGCTGTTTGCAAAAATTAGATCCAGTCCTCCAGGATACAAATCTGCTTCTGGTGAGGATGCTCAGAGCCTCAGCGCAGGCTTTAAAGGTAGTCCCCAAAGAGGAATTGCCAGCAATGACCCGGGCAACTGCACCGCAGCTGAAAGTGGTACTTAGAAGGAGATGGCAGGCATCAGAATAGGTTCTTTACACAGAAAGGAATAAAAAGACAAGGTCACCCGAAAAAACACTCCTGACTGCCTGCCCAGCTCACTGCAGGGTTGCTTGCAGCCCAAGGGGGGGGCCTCTGTGGGGAGACAGGTACCCTATCTGGTCCCCCCCTTTCCAACAGCCACCTGCCCAGTCCCTTTCTTCTCCATCTTTCATCCCCCTCGGCATCGCCTCCATATTTCCTTCCCCACCTCTTTCTCGGTTACATTAGTTTCTCTGCTCTCTTTTTTTCAGAATCTCTCCCACCCTACCCACTTCATGCTGGTACTGAAGCTTGAACTCAGGGCTTCAGGCTCTGGCTTGGCTTTTTCACTAAAGGCTGACACTCTACCCCTTGAGTCATACCTCCACTTCCTGCTTTTTTTTTTTTACTCGTTAATTTAAAAGTCTCTCCCACTTTTTTCTGCCCAGATTAGCTTTGAATCCTAATCCTCTGGTCTCAGCCTCCAGAGTAGGATTACAGGCATGTCTAGCCTCTCCCTCTGATTTCTGCTTTTTCTTTCTTGGTCTTGAACTTTCATCTTTAATTTTTTAAAAAAAATTTTCCTCCCTACCCCACCACAATTATTGGGGACAGTCACCTCATGCAGAGAGGAGAAGAATAGAAGTCCAGGTCGCTTCAGGGTGATGCTGGTGCTTTGGCTGAGACTCTGAATGTCTGCTTTCCCTCACTAGCGTCTCCCACCTGAGACCCAGGTCCTTGACCAGAGCCTCAACCCATCTTCCTGCCTTAGTTTCTCTCTCCTTGGCTCCCTTCCCTTCCCGATTCCCTTTCTGCCTTCCCACTTCTCAGACCCTCCTCCCTTGGGCAGGAGTGTCCGTAGCTCTCTGGTTCTGTGGCTTTAGACCCTCACCCCTTCCCCGGCCTGGGTCATCTCCTTTCCTGGGTCTCTGGAGTCCCTAGTCTCTGGGTGCCCCCGTATTTGTGTCTGTCTGCCATCTCTGTCTTGGCTCTCTTCTTGTCTCTGGTCCCCCCCCCCCGCGCCCTCCAGAATCCTTCCTTTGCCACTTTGCCAATATCTGCCTCCTCCCTCCCCCTCTTTGGAGTCTCTAGGGGGCTGGGTCCCCTGCCTTTTTGGCCTCTGAATCGACCCCGTGTGTCTGTGGGTCCTTGCCCGTGGGTCTGCTCCCCGCTTCTCGGCCCTGCATCCCCCACTTCCCCCCACCCCCGGGTCTGGGGCTGGAGTGGGATTGGCGAGGGGGAGGGGCGGGCGCCCTTTGTGTGGAAGATTGACGGCGGCGCTGCGGCGCGGCCTCCGCAGCCCTGATTAGGATGCTGAGCAGGCTCCGACTGCGGCACTCCGCTCCAGAACATTCTCCAACCACCTCCAAATGTCACTCCCTGCCTGCTACCCTGGCCCCGCTGGCTAGGATGACTGCGCCCCCCCACCCCCAGTTCATCCCCTGGGAACTGGCTGGAGATGTTGGGGCCCTGAAGCCAAACCCCTCCCCCAGGTATCTATGTGACTTGCACTTGATAAGGAAAGAGGGAAGGGGGGACGTGATCGGAGGGGACATAGGGCCACCAGAAAATTGCCCTACGGCCCCTCTACACATAGAGCCAGGAGCTGGGGGGGGTCTTCAGATGCAGGAAGGGGAGCAGCGAATGTGGGACCAGCCCCTCTTTTAATTTCCCGCCCATAGCACATAAAATTGTCTCTGTACATAGGGAGGTCTCAGCAAAGTGATTGGCTCATACTTCCCCAGTTCTCCCAAAACCAGTGCCTAAATCTATGGGACGCTCTGTGTGTGTGTGTGTGTGTGTGTGTGTGTGTGTGTGTGTGTGTGTGTGTGTGTGATTGGTAAAGTCTCATAGACTTTACAGCCTAAGCTGGCTTCAGTGATCCTCAGATTTCAGCCTTCTGAGTAGCTAGGCTTACCTGTGTGTAACCCGTGCCTGACTTAGAAACTCAGTTCCTTAGATAACACCTTCCCCAGCTCCCTACCCACTCACCCCCAACAACTCACTATCTGTCCCCTTGGACAACTTCTCTTTCCAAACACCCCATGTGGTGATTGAACCCCAGTTCCCCAAATCTTGGTCATGCCAACCGTTAATCCTGGTCCTGGTGTCCTTTACCATACCCGTGGATCCTGACACCACCGACAATCATGAATGATCCTTGAGCGCTAGGATGGGGAGGCCAAGGGCAGCCGGGTGGGTGGGAGGGGATTCCAGAGCTAGCAAATAACGAGCCCTGTCAGCATCTGTCAAAAATGCTATCTTCCTCCATCATCCCTGACTCTTGCCTCCTGGCTCCTGCCAATCCATCTCCCTGATGATGCTGACAGACTGAGCTCAGGTGCCACTCTGAGGAAGCCCAGACACACAATGGCTGATCTGCTGCAAACCCATTTTCTCCAGACCCTGTTTTCTTTCATGGAAAATGCCCAGCAATTTTAGGAAGCTGGGGTTGTGGATTAATCTGAAGAAGAGGAGATATCGCCCCCTCTGCTCAATATCAGCTCCTTAAATCAACCTAGAACTCAAACTTCAAGCAAAGTTGTGGAAGAAGGCCTTCCCAGCTTTAAGGAGATCATAGATGTCTCCAGAAACTAGAGAAATGGAGTAGCCGGGAGGGAGCTGTAGTTGGAAATCCGATTGCTTCTTGTAATATATGCAATCTCCACCAGGGGGCGAGGGACACGGCTCTGCAGACGAGCACCCTCTTCTCTGCGGAGACCTGCAAAGGGCTCAGTGTCCACGGGGAGGCAGCAGAGAACAGTGCGCCCTGCAGAGCCAGGCCTAGGCCCGGGATGCCGCCTGGGATGGGAAGATGACACAGGGATGCCCAGGCAAAAGAATCAACAACCTGTAAATCCAGCGCCTTGGCTCAGGTCTGTAATCCCAGCTACTCAGCAGGCCTGAGGGGATCGTGACTCAAAATCATCCTGGCCAGAAAAGGACTTGAGATTCTTACTCCAATTAGCCATGGATGGTAAAGCCCCAGACTGGAGGTACAGCTCAAGTGGTAGAATGCCAGCCAGGAGCAAAAAAAAGCAGTGAGAACACAAGGCCCTGAATTCAAGCTCTTATACTGGCAAAAAGAAAGAAGGAGCCGGGCGCTGTTGGCTCACGCCTGTAATCCTAGCTACTCAGGAGGCTGAGATCTGAGGATAGCGGTTCAAAGCCAGCCCGGGCAGGATAGACCATGAGACTCCTATCTCCAATAAACTACCAGAAAACCGGAAGTGGCGCTGTAGCTCAAGTGGTAGAGCGCTTGCCTTGAGCTGAAGAGCTGAGGGACAGCGCCCAGGCCCAGAGTTCAAGACCCACGACGGACAAAAAAAAAAAAAAAGGAAAGAAGGAAGGGGCTGGGAACATGGCTCAGGGGTAGAGTGCTTGCCTTGCATGCATGAGGCCCTGGGTTCGATTCCTCAGCACCACATACACAGAAAAAGCTGGAAGTTGGTGCTATGGCTCAAGTGGTAATGCTAGCCTTGAGCTAAAGAGCTCAGGACAGTGTCCAGGCCCAGAGTTCAAGCTCCACAACCAGCAAAAAGAAAGAAAGAAAGAGACAGACCAGAAAATCCTTCTCACAGTCTCTGTAGCCCCCAAAATGTCCCCACCCTCTCAAAAGCATTTTTCCATTTCCTGGTCAGAATCCAACTGATAACTGGAGGCAGAATTAGAACCCAAGTTTTCTGATGCTCAGGGCTGGGGTCTTGAGTACCAGTTACTATTTCTGAAACAAGTCCATACTTTGCAGGCCCCAGTGGCTTCACGAAATCTGCATTTGCATAGAGATGCAGAGAGGGAGGGGCCTCTGTGTCCTCCTCTCCCCCATCTTAGGCACACACACACACACACACACTACCCTCTCTTCCTACCTACTTGTGCTTCTCACTGTGTTTCCATTGGCTTCTGAAAGCCACAGAGAAACCCTTTCCTAGTTCGGAATTCAGATCCTTCCAGCTGTCTCTTGCTCTTCTCTAGCCTCCAAAGTCAAATCAGCCAGGGAGGGGAGCACAGAAGGAAGGGAAGGCAGGTAGAAAGCGCTGCCTCTGCCCTCCACTGGGAAGTTCTACTTGAGGATAATCACCATCCTCTGGTAAGGAGTCCATGTGGGTGCAGGCAGGCGCCAAGAACTGATGAGCTGCAGGTGTGCAGGCTTGTGTCCATGCCATCAATCTCCAGACCCCCCCCCACATATGCCTGCTCCCCACCATCTCCCCACTCAGGACTCTGCTTCATAAAATAGAAAAAAAATCCCACCTCTCAAACACCTTATTCTAATGCCCACCCCCCTGAAGGGCAAGGATGCCCACTTCCTTCCTGCTCCCTGTGACACCTGGGCTACTTTTGGAAGACCTCTTCCCCCCTCCACCCCCCAGCCCTATGCATCCAACTCAGAAGGCCAGCGGTACCCGAGCCGCCTCCCTGTGAGGGACTGAAACAAACGCCAATCATGTTGGGGCCTCGCACAGTGCCCATTCTGCTATGAATTCCCAAGGTCAAAACCATTCTGGTGTTATTAAAAACATAAATGTTGCATACCAGGCAGCAGGGGAAAAAATTATAAGGCAGCCAGATGAGAGGGAGACGGAGGGGCTGGTAATTGTCTTCGTCTTCCCAGAGTCAAGCTCCACAGGGCTGGAGCCGCACACAGAACATTGCTTTTTAATTTAACTCAGTAAGGTCAGCAGCAGCAAATGAGGCAGGGGAGGAACAGCACCTCAGAGGAGGGGTGCAGGGCTGCAGAGCCAGGGCTCCTGGCCAGGAGCTTCAGGAAATGCCAAGAAAACCTAGGGGACAATGGCAGGAAGGACTCTGGGACTCTTAGCTCACCAAGCCCAGGGGTTAGAACCACTGTGAGACCTGGGCACCAGTGGCTGACATGTGTAATCCTAGCTCTTCAGAAGGCTGAGATCTGAGGATCACAGTTTGAAGCCATCCCAGGCAGACAAATCCAAGAGAATCTCATTTCCAGTTAACCAGAAAAGAAGCTGGAAGAAGAGATGTGACTCAAGTAGTAAAGCTTCAGCCTTGTGTGAAAAAGCAAAGTGAGAGCATGAAACCCTGAGTTCATGCCCCAATATTGGTGTGTGCAAATGCATGCATGCACGCGCGCACACACGTGTGTGCGCGTGCGCACACACACACCTACACACACAAAGCTACTCTGAGATATTTAGGTGGAGCACCCTCAGAGATTCTGAGATCAGAAGAGCTCATGGATGATAAGGGTTAATAGCCCACCATCTGCCCACTTCCCAATACCCACTTTACAGAAAGGAATACCAAGGCCCATGGGCAAGAACTCAAAGACCCATTCCCCCAGCATCTGTGAATTCAAAGCCCAAATAGAGAGAACACTACAATCAAGTAAACCATTCTTTTTTAATCCTCTTCATTTCCAGGGATCCAAGGAGCCAGGGAAGGAGAAACTGAGGCAGAGACACCCTCCCTCAGCCCTTTCCTCGTTCTCTTGAGTACAATTTTCCTAACTGCAGCTCTTCTGGCTCTACAGTCATTCTTTGCTTTAACAGTGCTGAAGAAAAGACTGAAGTTAGATAAGAGAAAGGACAGCCCAGATTAGTATCTTGGTCATAGGCACAACTCAGATCAGACCAGAGTCTAGGTTGGCCAAGGAAGTTAAAGTTTTCTGAATACACCCAATGAACTGAGCATAGTGAGATTTACGAAGCCTGGAGAAGCTAGGCACCAGTGGCTCATGCCTGTAATCCTAACTAAGCAGGAGGTTGAGATCTGAGGATCGTGGTTTGAAGCCAGGCTGAGCAGAAAAGTCCCCAAGAGACCTTTATCTTCAGTTAACCACTCAAAAATAGGAAGTGGAGCTGTGGCTCAAGTGGTAGAACAGTAGCCTTGAGCACAGAGACAGTGCCCAGGCCTTTAGTTCAAGCCCATAACGAAAAGAAGGAGGAGGAGGAGCAGGAGGAGGAGGAAGAGGCCGCTGAGAAAATAGGGCCACTCTGATAGGGTGGGGTTCATCTTTGGGGGGGGAGGGGAACTATGTAACTGTCAGATGAAGTAACATCCAAATGTACTTTGGGAATTATTTGGGAAGTTCTTCAGATGAGAACTCAACTCTTGTTTCAGTTGCAGTCTCTTAGGGAAGAAGGATTTTAACAGCTGATTGGAAATTTGAGGACAGTTTCGTCTCTTTCCATCTGAAAGTGTTATTACTTGACTTTCCTACTCCCACCAAGTACGAATTCAGGGTCTCACTGAGGAAGCTCCCAGGGTTGGGAAATCTGAGGCTCACCCCTATCTTAAAGCACAGACCTGCCCCCATGCCCTTCTTCCCTTCCCAGCAGCTTCGTTTTAGCTGGGGCGTCCCATCCCTGCAGTTCTGTGTATCTACCACAAGGTGGAGACAAATACATCAATTGCTCCAAGTTGGTCCTGGTACCTCCCTGGAGCCAGTATCTCAGTTTCCACCCATGAGCACAGGTAGGGACCAATCCTAACAGTCTCAGCAAAGAGGTTGGAGAAAGAAAAGGGTTCTGGAAGGATCCAGGCTTTGGGCCAAGTGAGCTGGGTGAAGCCTGGGAAAGGTGGAAGGAAGGATGCCTGAGGGAGTCAATGAGAGCAGGGGCTGTACCTGGGAAGCAGGTAGGCAGGAGCAGCAAGAAGTTCAAGTTTTGAAATCCTGGCCCCTCCCTGCCTCCTGCCTGCCATGACCAGCAGGGGCCTGTCACCTGGACTAGAGGCAGACAGACAGGAGGACCACCAGGAGCTAGGACAGGGCCTAGAAGCAAACCCAGAACAAGGTAACCTCTGCTGACCACCACCACCTTCCTCCACAGAGGCCAGCCAGCTGGTGGGGGGGGGGGGAACGGTTAGTCCATGTGACAGACAGAGACATAGCACCCAGGAAGGAAAGGGAAAAACAAGAGGCCTCCTTGACAGTGAGTTAAAAAGGGAAAGCTTGAAACTGGTACGGTGTCTCCTGCCTGTAATCTTACCTACTCAAGAGGCAGAGAATGGGAGGATCACAGTTCAAGGTCAGCCCAGGCAAAAAAAATAAAGTTTGTGAGACTCTCATCTGAACTGATAAGGAGTTGAGTTTGGTGGAGCATTCCTGTCAGCTCATTATACAGGAAGCCTAAGTAGGAGAATCCATCTCCAGGCCCAGTACATAAAGGTGTGACACTGTGTAAAAAGTAATGAAAGCCAAAAGAACTGGGGTTGGGGAGGGGGGAGCAATACAAATGATAGAGCACCTGCCTAGCTAGCACAGGGTTGATTTCAAAACCCAGTACGTTCAGAAAAAGAAACAAACAGGATCAGGAGGGGAGGGACTTGTCATCTCAAACCATGAAGATGAATCAAGGAGGGCTTCCAAGAAGAAGCAAGTGTAGAGCAATACTGTAGAGGGCTGAGGGGCTGGCTTGGAGGAAGAGGAGGGAAGATGAAGGAGACTGAGAGCAAGGCTGAATGAAGCAAGGAAAAGGAGAGGGTGGCTGAATGCTAGATCCAGGAGGTTCTGGGGAAAGGAAGGGGCCAGGACAGGCTTATAGGGCATGAGACCCCAGGCCCATCTGGAAGGTGGAAGGGAGTCACCACTGTCTTTATAAAGAGGAGGTGGGCATCAGGCAGGCCCACCTGGCCTAAGTGTTCCCCCCTCCTCACCCAGCCCTGTGAAGACAACAATACAGAAAGAGACCAGGAGCCAGGGCCTGTGGCTTCTCACACAGCTGCCATGCAGCAAGGGCGGGGTGAGTCCCCACCTCCGGGGATTCTGGCTCCAGCCTGTAAAGACGGAAGGGCTGCCAGTCCTTCTCAAACCCCTATTGTTAAGCTGGGTGCCAGTGGCTCACAGCTGTCATCCTAGCTATTTAGGAGGCTGAGTTCTGAGAACATCAGATGCCAGTTCAAAGCCAGACTGGGCAGGAAAAGTCAGTGAGACTTTTATCTCCAATGAGCCACCAAAAAGCTGGAAGAGGAAGTATGGCTCAAGTGGTAGAACGCCAGCCTTGAGCTGAAAAAGCTAAAGGACAGCCCTCAGGCCCGGAGTCGAAGCTCCAGTACCAACACACGAGTGTGTGCATGCACACACACACACACACACACACACACACCCCAACTACTGCCCTTGTCAGAAGAAACTGCTCCCACGCTGGGAATGGGACCGAGTGGGAGTGGGGGGTGCAAGGTCCCCATTTCACAAAGCTTGCCTGGGTCTGTTGGGTATTAAGCATAACATGATAACTTAAAGTTGGACTCCCTGAAGAACTTCCCAGCAGAATTGACTTGGAAACCTCAGCTTGCATACAATTCAATAAAAATATAGAAACAAAGAATTTTTGGAACATCTTAGTAGTGCTGATACAAGAGAAGTTTTTACTGTGGCATGGGCCTCCTGGAGTCAGAATGGAACACACAGACTTCTGGGAAATCTGCCGCCCTAGACAGAGCAGGGTAAGTCTGCACATGGTTCTTGTAGGCAGTTGAGAAGCAAATTCCCAAGGCCTGTGGAGTGGGAGCAGAGGAGAGAAAAGATCAGACCATGCCTGGCACCTCCCACGAAACACAAAGGTCCTCTGGCAAAGCCTTCGGACCCAGCCTCCACCCAGCCCCAGATCTAGGATCTTGATGCCAATCTCTGGGCCTGACAGAGCAAAGACACACACTGCTCATCTTCCCCTCCCACCTCCCCACAAACCCCACGCAGAAACAATCTCCATACTTATCCTGCAGTCTGCTACATGCCAGAGACACCTTCAGCTGAGCCTGCACAGTCCCCAGGACCACTGCATAGACAGTGCACCTATACACATGTTGACCTGCACACGGCTGCACACAAACATACACTCATACATCACCTACTACCTCACACCATGTGACACATGCTCTTGGATTGGCATCCACAGACATGCATATGCTCACAATCCCTATCTGCACACACACACATACACACATTCACACTTCTACTCCTTTGCTGAGTGAGGTCAGAGTCCCGTCCACTAGAGGTTAGAAGCTGTGCATGGCCAGCACTTACATGGAAATCTCTTGCCAGGTTCTTAGCCTTTGCCAAATCTCTTTCTGAGATCAAAATCTAGGATTCTGGCCCAGACCCTGGAAGTGGAACTTGCAAAAATAACTCATATCTTCATATACCAAACACGTCTGAGCATTTTTACCATCCCCTGTGCAGGTACACTTTAAAGAATAAGACTGCTAGGTTCCAATGATTCACACCTGTAATCCTAGCTTCTCAGGAAGCAGAGGATCATCATTTGAGGCAAACCCAGGCAGGAAAGTCCATGAGACTTTTATCTCCAATTAACCAGAGAAAAACCAGAAGTGGAGCTATGGGTCAAGTGACAGAGCACAAGCCTTGAGCAAAATAGTTCAGGGACAAGGCCTTGGCCCTGAGTTCACTCCCCATTACTGGCACATGCACACACACACACACACACACACACACACACACACACACAAAGACTACCTTTTGGTATGGTAAAAGGAACAAGAGATCAGAAGTCAAGGATCTGAGTTCAAATCCTGCTCATACCCTGGGCAGACTTTATAACCTCTTGGAGCCACTTATACCAGCTGTAAGGTGAAATGAATAAAACCCAATCATGTTGTAAAGATTATTAAGAGACAAGGAAATCCTCCATCAGCAGTGTGCCCACCCATGAGAAGTAACCCCATTCCCTTCCCTGAAGTAGAGGTTGGGCCTGGCAGCGCCCCAACACCTTCCCAGTCCTGCAGCCCATCGCTCAGCCTCTTTCATCTTCAGACCCCCCAGATGCAGGCACCCCAGGAAACTCGATCTCGGACTTGGCCTGCTCCAGTGGACTCCCCCGTCCCCGGTTCCCACCCATCCTGGTCCATCCAGCTTCTCGCCGGCCCGTTTGCAGGTCGCGTTTTCCGTAATAACCTTTAATGCGGCTGGCCGCGGCCCAAATGTTCGCGATGGAGCGCCGGGCCCCGCGCATCAGATGGACGATGAAGTGTTAATCATCCCCCAGGGAGCCGTCCCGCGGAAAGTCGTCATTAATTTCTCTGAATTACACCAATTCCGAGACATTCTTTATGGACAGACAGTGCGGGAGACAGTTATATGACAGGACTTGCTGTGCTAAGCAGATGTGGGAGAGATTGCGTCGCCCCATGAATACTAAACAATCGCTCCGAAGAAACCCCACCAGCTCCTCCACTCAGAGCTGGGAGTGGGCCCAGCCCACCCCCACCTGGACGGGCACACCCCTCCGCAGGTGTCTGGAGCTGGAGAGGAGGGAGGGGTGGTCACCCCAGCTACCCTCCAAAGTCAGGCCTCAGCCTCGGAGCACAGAGTGTCTTCTGGGGTTGTCACCTTCTGGGGACCCTCCCAGGGCCCACCCTTGGCAGCTTTTGCTCCCCACATTCCGTCCAGGGCCCCAACTTCACAGCAGCGCTCCTTGCTGTCCCCCCTTCTTGGGACCTTCCTCCAGCTCTGCTCCATCTCTTTCACCCCTACCATTCCTGCGATTATCTCCAGTCTGCTCTCCACCCAGCCCCTCTCCCCTCCACCCCACCCTCCTGCACCTGCTCTCCCTCCTCATCCAGACAGCCACCCACCCTCCTCCCTATCGGCTTCCCCGCCCTCTCCTAGCTGCTTCCCCTCTCTGGTCCCCAGACCACTGGCTCCACCTCCCATCACCATCTTGTCTCCAAGCCTCGGCATCCTACCAGTTTCACCCCATTTCTAGATATTCCGTCTACATCGGCCTCTACACCTGCCCCACGCTCCAGGGGCCAGGGGCCAAGTGGGCATGGCTCTGGAGCGGGAGCCAGGCCAGCCCAGGAGCTCTGCCCCCTGCCCTCCCTCCTTTTGCCCTCGGCCTGCCCTCCTCGGATTCGGGGAGGATGAGGACGGGAGCTGAAGACGCCCCTCCACCCAGGAGCACAGGGGTGGGCGACCAGGAGGGGCGAGAAGGAAGGGGGGCGCAAACCCTTCAGGCAGACTGCGCACACCTGGGGAAGCCACGCCCCCCGCGCGCGAGCCGCGCCCCTTCCAGGCCCCGCCCACCAATCGGCCTCATCCACGTCCGAGGGGTGGGCCTGGATCTGGGCCCAGAGCTGCCTGTCAGACCTTTTCCCCGCCCCAGGTCATGTAAGCCACGCCCCTCGGTGAAACCAGGCCACGCCCATCGATCAGCCCCGCCCACGTCCGAAGTGCTAGCCAAGACTGGGGCCCCGCAGGGAGGCGCCAAGAGAGGCCGGGGAGGGGAGAGAGCTTCCGGTCCAACCCCCCCCCCCACACCTGGGAGAAGTCACGCCCACGGTTCTAGCCACGCCCCTATCTGGAGATCGCCCCGCCCACCGTCGGTCCCACGTCGGTGCTGTCCCGGGGCCCGAGCCCAGCGCCGGGCCCTGCGGGGAGGCTGGGGCCGAGCTGCCAGTTGACTCCCGCCCCTGCAGCCGCCCCCTCCTCCTCCAAGGCGACCCTCACACACACACCCCTGCGCTGCCCGCCGCCTCTGCGGGTAATTTATGTCGGAGAGGCGAGCAGATGGCGGGTAATTTAGCAATTACGGTGTGCGGGAACGGGACTCACGCCTCCGCGTGGAAGCCAACAGGCCCCGCCGCCCTCCCTTCTTCTCTTCTGCCCATTTTCTCTGATTTTATAGCTCTCCCTCCACCCCTACCCACCTTGTTGAATCCTAGCACCCAACGGGGGGGAGGTGGGGGTCTCCTTCCCGGGGTCCCTTTGTATATTAATGCCACTGGACGCCGCCCCCTCTCTGTTCACTGGAAGTTCTTCCTTTCCTCTCACCTTCGCAGCTATAGTGAGCATGATGAGCATACTGCCCCGAGAGATTATGGGGCTCGCTCTCCAACTCCTCCCTGCTCCCCTACTGGGTCAGGTTATATCTGGGCTCTAGATTCCAGGTTTCAGAAGAGGCTTCTGGACTTCAAGGTCAACTCAAGGGCTGAGGAATCTCAGTGTCTGCAGGAAGGAGAAAATGGTGACTGTCCAGCTGAGGAGCACAAAAACCCTTTGGGGCAAGGTGTGGGTGGCTAATGCCCGTTATCCTAGCTACTCAGGAGGCTTGAGATCTGAGAATCAGGGGTCGAAGGCAGCCCAGGCAGGAAGTCTGTAAGACTCTATATCCAATTTCCAATAAAAAGCCAGAAGTGGAGATATGGCTCAAGCAGTGGCGTCAATGAAATAAAACCCCAGTGTTGGTACACACACACATACCTTTGGAGTTCTAGAGTGTGAAATGGCTGGGCTTCATATGGAGGAATGCAGAGGGGACTGGCAATGACTGCCAGCTGCCCCTTCTAGTCCAACCCAGGTGCCAAAGATTGCTGTGCCCTTGGGGCCTGAACCTCCAGATTTCCCTTAGCTGAGAGGAGCATGCTGCACCCACACAGCCCAGGCCAGCGATGCACACCTGGATAACAAGGAGATCGCACCCCACATTCAGCTCTCCTCAGCCAAGGCCCCAGTTCTCATACTTGCACTCAGCCTTAATTGAGAGCTCTGGAGCCCTTCTACCAGCAGGCTCTGGGGTGAGAAGCTGGACTCTAGGGTTTTGAGTTGCTCCCACCCTGGCTTCCCCCAGCATCTCTTCATTCCTCCACACACCAGAGGAGCACTAATTAATTAGTGTGTGCAACCAGCCATGGGCCGGGTCTCGTTACTCACCACAGGGACCCATTGTTAACACACCAGACCCCCGGGAACGCGGGCACACGCCAATTACACAGCCAGCAGCTCGGCTAATCATGGCTCCTGGTGACACTGGCTCACAGAGGAAATCTCTGCCCCTCCCCTGCCCCCCAACTCCTATGCGACTGCCTTTAGGAACAGAGACAGGGAGGAAAGAGGCAAAGACTGGCTGGGACAAGTTGAGCCCTGAAAACAAGCCAACCATGTGGATGCTGAAGGGAGAGTGAGAATTAAAAATGACAAAGAGAAGAGCATTCTCGTGAAAATCTCGAGATTTGGACTAAAAAACAGCTACTACGAAATGACTAGCTGCAACAAGAGGGAGTGCTGGCTAGACTACAAGAAGGACTTCCTGGTGAGGGTAGAACTGAATCTAAGAAAAGAAAGCCTTTCTGGTCCCAAGCAGCAGGTTAAGGGACCATGGCCACTGACTAAGGAAGAGGTAGAAATGAGAGAAGAGCAGTTCCAGAAACTCAGGTGTCTGAGTTTCTGTCCCCCAGCTTCAGTTCAAGGATACAGAAAGGAGGCAGTCCCACAGCAGACACAGATAGACGACTTCCCTCCCATACACGTCCCATTGACTTTGCCATTCTGCTGTCACTCTACAGCTTCTCCGAGATTTAACATATTGACTCTCGGAGCGGTAGAAAATTGAATTTTCTTCATTACGACTGTCTCCTGACAAAAGCAGCTCATAAATTCTCCATCTTTTTCAGACTTGCCCACCCCCTTGCCACCCAACATCTCCTGGGGGTTGGGGGGAGCGGGGATGGATACACAGGTTGGGACATAGGATCTGCATGGCTGTAAAGACAAGGAGGCATGACCAGCCCAAGACCCAGCTAGCCGGGTAGGTCCTTGCTGTACTCCTCCAGGTCCCATCTAGCAGGTGGGGAACTTGAGATCCTCCCTCACCCTCACCCAAAGACATCACCCCCTTGTGGGAAAGAGATCAGTGTCCTAAGAAATGATCTTCTCCACGGGGTGGGAAGAGTAGGGAAGTGGTACCCAGACACTGAGGGTCTGGCTCCGCCCACACTGCCCCGCCCTCAGGCCTGCTCAGCAACCCTCTTCCTCCACAGGCCACGCCCAGGGTCTCTGAGCATCCTTAGAGGTTCTACATCCCTCCAACCATCTAAAGAGGGGGCCTTGGTCTCCACACACACCCCCAATGCATGACACTCATCTGAGTGCTGCAGATCCAGGAACAGAAGTAGGGGAGGGCAGGGCTAATTTCTTAGGTCCCCTTGCCAGTCTGGCAGCTGAGGCTGTAATGGACGGGCAAGAGGCCAGGCTGCTGGCCAACACCATGTGGCCTGTGCCCAGGGCCAGATTGGGGCGGGAAGTGGTGGGCTAAATGCCCGGGCACTCCACCCTCCAAAATGCCACACAATCTGTGATGAGAAAGAGACATAAAGAGGGAACCCAGATAGACACAAACACCCCTTGAGACCAGATGAAGCCAATCGTTTGCCGTGGAAATCTGTTGTCTCTTCACAACTCGAAACCCAGGCAGAGGAAGTCTCAGTGAACTAACACTAACAGTGATTTCTCTGTCCAACCCAACCAGGGATTGTGCAGGTGCAACCAGAAAATAAGATAAAGATACGCCGGCTATTAGGAGAGGGGATGAGACCCTATGGGGGATGGGAGGAGGCCTTCCGTGGATTTTTAAATATGATCTCATCGATGAGCAAATGTTAGGAATAAAGCAGATGAATAGGCCAAGCACAGTGGTGCGTGCCTATAATCCCAGCTACATGAGGCTGGCTCAGCTGTGTGTGGTGGGTGAGGGAGGGGGGGTGGGAAGAAGAGACACTATCTGAAAAAAGGTAAAGTAAAAATAGTCCAGAGATGTAGCCTAAATAGTATAGTCCCTCTCCAGCAAGCAAGAGGCCCTGAGTTCAACCTTCAAATCACACAAAAAGGAAAGGGTGAAAATAAATATATTTGAAACCCAACACCTCTTTGTTCTACACTAACACAAGCACACCACACACAGCCTTTCTATTTGTGATTGGCTCCTCTTCCTCCCAGCTTCTGAGTCTCTAAACCAGCCTCCATCATCCCCCATAAAAGCAAGTGTGAAAGGAAGACAAAGACAGCCAGGAACACACAAGCAGTGGCTTCCTGAGACTTGGGATATGCCGAAGTCCCTTTGTTCAGAGGTAGAAGAGCGACCCATCCCCAGGCCTACCGCCAACCTTCCACCATGCCCCCGTCTCAGGGAGGGACCACCGTCCAAAAGTGGCAATTAAAAAAACAACAACAAAGCCAGGAGCCTCTAATCCTAGCAACTCAGGAGGCTGAGATCTGAGGATCACAGTTCAAAGCCAGCCTGGGCAGGAAAGTCAGTGAGACTCTTCTCTCCAATAAACCTCCAGAAAACTGGATGTGACACTGTGGCTCAAATGGTAGTGGGCACTCGAACTGAAGAGCTCAGGGATAGCGCCCAAGCCCAGAGTTCAAACCCCATGACAGACAAAAATGACTAACTAACTAAATAAATCAAGCCAGACTAGGTACTGGAAGCTCATGTTTGTATTCTTTATTTTCTTTCTTTATTATATTATTATTTTTGCTGGTCCTGGGGCTTGAACTCAGGGCCTGGACTCTGTCCTTGACCACCTTTTGCTTAAGGCTAGCACTCTACCACTTGAACCACAGTGCCACTTTCGGCTTTTTGTGTGTGTGTGTGTGTGTGTGTGTGTGTGATATTGAAGAATTGAACCCATGAATGCTAGGCAAGCATTCTATCACTAAGCTACATTCCCAGCCTCATGTTTGTATTCTTAGCTACTCAGGAGGCTGAGATCTGAGAATCAAATCCAGCCTGGACAAAAAAGTCCCCATGAGACACTTATCTCCAGTTTCTAAATTGAGTGCAAGTGGCTCATGCCTGTAATCCTAGCTACTCAGGAGGCTGAAGTCTGAGGATCTCAGTTCAAAGTCAGCCGGTGCAGGAAAGTCTATGAGACTTTTATCTCCCATTAACCACCAAAATGGTAAAAGGGGACCTGTGGCTCAAATAGAGCTCTAGCCTTGAGCACAAAAAATGAACGAGAGCTTAGGGCTCTGAGTTCAAACCCAGGAGAAATAAATAAATAAATATGCAAACTCTTGTTTCAGAGGAAGTTCAGCTTGAGGTTTTCTTTTTTAATAAAATAAAACTATTGTTTAAATTCAACTGAGCGCCAGTGGCTCACACCTGTAATCCTAGCTATTTAGGAGGCTGAGATCTGAGGATTGTGGTTTGAAGCCAGCCTGGGCAGGAAAGTCTGTGAGACTCTCATCTCAACCACACCAGAAAACTGGAATTGGAGCTGTGGCTCAAAGTGGTAGAGTGTTATTCTTGAGCAAAAGAAGCTCAGGGACAGTAGACCCTGAGTTCAAGCCCCAGGACAGGCAAAAATAAAAAAGTAAACAAATAGCCACCCTGTTTCTCACAATCTCAATTCTAGATTTTTTTTTAATCAGCATGCTTTTTAATTCTCTTTATGGGATAGCCAAAGTGTAGCACCCTCTTGGAGGTGAGGCAATTTCTCTGGACACCTCCATCCTCAGGTCTCAGCTTCCTGGGTAGCTAGAATGCCAGGAATAAGCCTCTAGCACCCAGCTTTGGTTTTTTTTTCTTTCTTCCTTCTTTCCTTCCTTCCTTCCTCCCTTCCTTCTTTTCTTTCTTTCTTTTTTTTTCAACCACACTGGGGTTTGAATACATGGCCTTGCTTGCTAGGCTGGCACCCTATCACTCAGGCCACACTTCCAAGTCCCAGATCTGGATGCTTTTAGTCCAATGATCACAAATATCCACATTACACTTATGTGACACAGAAATCTTCACCAGGTTGAGTTCTGGGGTTGTTTGTTACAGCTGTTGCATCCACTCTAGTGCCAAGGCCAAAATGGCAAGAAACCTAGTATGGGTCCCTGAGGTATGGAGGCGACTTTGATGGACAAAATGGCCACAGTGACCACTTGGAAGCCGTAAGCACTTGATCTGAATCTCATGCAAGCTATGTAACTTTAATCAATGTATTCAATGTTTATCTTTGGGGAGGGTGAGGGCAGTACTAAGGCTTGAACTCGGGACCTTGTGCTCTTCTTTTTTTCACTCTAGGTTGGCTCTCTACCACGTTAGCCACAGCTCCACTTCTGGATTTTTGCTGATTAATTGGAGGTAAGAGGTTCATAGACTTTCCTGCTTGGGCTGACTTTAACTCATGATCCTCGGATCTCAGCCTCCTAGATAGCTAGGAGTGCAGGGGGGAGCCATCAGTAGCTGGTTATTTAATATTTCTAAGCTCTGGTGAAACTGTCTTTGTTGGTAAAAATTACTAACATTATCATTAGATGACCCACTTTATCCTAATGGGTTGTAAAGATCAAATAAATCCAATAATGTAAAGAGTCTTTTACTCTAGAAACTTACAAATGTCACCTGCTATTATTCCATCAGTTGACTCAGGTTTCTTGATGTTGTTATTGGTGGTGGAAATTGTTTGTTGGCTGTACCAAAGTTTGAACTCAGAGCCTCAAGCTTACTCAACTGCTGCTTTACCACTTGAACCACAGCTCCAGCCTGGCTATGGGCTGGCTATTTTGGAGATAGAGTTTCTCAGATTTTTCTACCCAGGCTGGCTTTAATCCTTGCTCCTCCAGATCTCAGACTCCTAAGTAGCTAAGATTATAGGTGTGAGCCACTCGTGCCTGGCTCACGAAGCTTCTTAAAACTATGTTCAGTAGGTGTGCCTTGAGTGGTAGAGGCCTTGTCCAGGAAGCTCAAGGCCCTAAGTTTAATTCCCAGTGAGAGAGAAGGAAAGAGAGAGAAATATGAAACTTTGCTCTATTTTGTTACAGGTATGGTGAGCATGCTACTCAGGATGCTGAAGCCAGGGAATAACTTGAAGCCAGAAGTTTCAGACCAGTCTGGGCAACGTAGCAGGACCCCATTTCAAAAAGAAAATGACAGGCTTGAGGTGTGGCTTAAGTGATAGAGCTGAAAAGGCAAGTCCTAGTTCCAGTGGAAGGAAGGAAGGAAGAAGGAAGGAAGGAAGGAAGGAAGGAAGGAAGGAAGGAAGGAAG
>NW_012267371.1:1570963-1606669 GCF_000151885.1 Dipodomys ordii | reverse complement strand
AAAGCCGGAAGAGGCACTGTGGCTCAAGTGGTAGAGCGCTAGCCTTGAGCTGAAGAGCTGAGGGACAGTGCCCAGGCCCAGAGTTCAGGCCCACGACTGGACCAAAAAAAAAAAAAAAAACTTCAGGAAAGGGCTGGGGCCTGAGTTAGTGTTAGAATTCCTGCCTAGCATGCAGGAAGCTTTGTGTGCAATCTCCAGCACTAATAAGGAAGAGAGAAATCACTCAGGACAACAGGACTCAGAAGCTCTTTCCACCATTTCTGAGAACCCATCAAAGGTAATACCGCTTTTCCTCCTTTGCTCCTAGTCAGGAGTTAGTTTATAATTTGAAAATATCAATTGTCTTGAAATTGTCTAACCTCACAGAGACATTTCTTCAATTTCTATAAGTTCTCTGTCTAGTGTTATTCTCCTTGTTCAAAATATCATTAATATCAGGCTTGGTGGCTCACATCTAAGAATCCCAGCTCCTAGGGAGGCAGAGGTCAGGAGGATGGAGGTTGGAGGCCAGCTCTGCAAAAAAGTAAGATCCCATCTCAATCAATAAGCTGGGTATGTTGACAAGTAAGTGTCACCTCAGCTTTTCAAGTTTTACAGTCTGGGGCCAGGGAGACCCTACCTGAAAACCAACTAAAGCAAATGAGGGATACGGACATGATTCAGGTGGTAAAGTGCTTGTGTGACAAGAATGAAGCCTGAGTTCAAACCCCAGGGTCATTCCCACCCCTCCCCCAAAAATTTAGCAACCGAGTTCCATTCCTAATGAGAATGAAGTTTAAAAAAAAAAAAAAAAAACCTCTAGTTGGGCGGGGAAGGTGGCTCAGTGGTAGAGTGTTTGCCTTGCATGCATGAGAACCTGGGTTTGATTCCTCAGTACCACATAAGCAGGAAAAGCCGGAAGTGATGCTGTGGCTCAAGTGGTAGAGTGCTAGCTTGAGCTGAAAAACTGAAGGACAGTGCCTAGGCCAAGGGTTCAGGCCCCACAACTGACAAAACACACACACACACACACACCTCTAGACTTGGTAAGTTAAGAAAACACACTGGCTACAATTAAAAATAAACCCCAAAGTTTAGTGTCATAACAAAATGGAAAGTGATTTACTGGTCAAAGAAAGCACAAAATAGCATGATCCTGATCAGCGGGCGGCTCCCTGCCATGTGGTAATCAGGGAAGCAGGCTTCTTCCACCTGCAACACACTATCTTTAACATGTCATTTTCCAAGTCACTGAGTTTTAAGGTCATCACCATGAAGCCCAAAAGGGAAAACATGAACTATCTCCCTCAGAAGTTTTCAGAGGCCAAATCTGGAAATTGGAAAGCATCCATTAAAGAGGAAACTAGAGGCCGACATTATGGCTCACCCCTCTAACTCTACCTACTCAGGAGGCTCAGATCTGAGGATCACAGTTCAGAGTTTGGTCATGGAGCTTGAACTCTGGGCCTGGGCGCTGTCCAAGAGCTCTTCAGCTCAAGGCTAGTGCTCTACCACTTGAGCCACAGCGCCACTTCCAGCTTTTTCTGCTTATGTAGTGCTGAGGAATTGAACCCAGGGCCTCATGCATGCAAGGCAAGTACTCTACCACTGAGCCACCTTCCCAGCCCCTAGTTTTCAAACTTTTATCTGCCAGCATCCAGCTATGGCTATTAGCTTTGCTGAAATAACAACCAGCTCCCAAATCTCAGTCACTTATCAAAAAGATTTCTGACCAACATCTAAGTAGCTCTCTCAATAGATCTCATCCTAGGCCCCCAGGCAGCAGAAATAACCCTCTTGTGGATTATGCCCCACTCCAGTGCTAGAGGAAAACACGAGGAAATTCAGGTACTCAAATATAGCATGAGTCACATCTACTTACATACCATCGCCAAAACATGAGATATGGCCAAGCCCAAAGTCAACAAAATGAGACACATCTTTCTATAAATACAACTGCAAAGCTGGGCACTGATGGCTCACACCTGTAATCCTAGCTAGTCAAGAGGCTGAGATCTGCGGATCGTGGTTCAGAGCCAGACTCAGCAGGAAACTCCCTGTGACACTCTCATTTCCAATTAACCACTCAAAAACCAGAAGTGGTAGAGCACTAGCCTTAAGCAAAAGGACAGTACCCAGACCCTAAGTTCAAGCTTTACAAACAAACAAACAACAACAACAAAAAAAGCAACTGCAAGACACATGGCAATGGACAGGAAAGGAGAAAGAAATTTATTTCAAACAATTTCCAAACTTTGCAATCTCTGCAACTGTCATCTTCCATCTGGAGAATGTGGCAGACATTACTAATTAATGCCAGCACTCTTTTCTCAGTCCTTAACACAGCACTTCAGACAGCCATTATTAATAATGAGGGCGTTTTTCTTTTTAAGGTGAAATTGAGTCAGGGGCCAGTGGCTCATATCTATAATCCTAGTTATTTGGGAGGATAAGAATGAGAGGTTTGTAGTTCAAGGCCAGCTAGGAGACTGCACCACCTCTCAATCCATAGCTGGATTCAGTGATACACATCTCTCATCCTAAATTATGTGGGAAGCTGAGATTGGGAGGATCATGATTCCAAACCAGCCTGGGTAGGAGAATCTGTGACTCCATTTCAATGGGAAAAAATACTAGATGTGGTAGCACATGCTTGCCATCTCATGTTCAGCAAGAAGCCTAAAAATGGGCAAATCACAATCCAGGTATTAACCAGGAACAAAAAGTGAGAACCTATCTCAAAAATAACCAGACGGGGCTTGAAAGGTGGTTCAGTGGTAGAGTGCTTGCCTCGCATGCATGAGGACGTGGGTTTGACTCCTCAGCACCAAATAAGCAGAAAAAGCCGGAAGTGATGCTGTGGCTCAAGTGGTAGAGCGCTAGCCTTGAGCTGAAGGGCTGAGGGACAGCACCCAGGCCAAGTTCAGGCCTCATGACCGACAAATAAACAAACAAACAATTCAAACCACAGTACTGAGAGAAAAGGGGGTGGTCCTGGAGGCATGGTTCAGCAGTAGAATACATACTTAGCAAGCTTGAGGCTCTCCTTCCAACCTCAGTACTGCCAAAAAACAAAAGTTGACATTGGTGTGCTATTCGATAAGCTTCTGTAGGATCCAGTCAACATTGCTTTTTCTCATTTCTGAAACTTTGCTTCAGTGCATATAATATCCCAAACTCTCTGAATCTAATCTTTTTTTTTGTCCATTGTGGGGCTGGTTGGTTGGCAGGGCCTGGGCACTATCCCTGAGCCTCTTTGTGCTCAAGACTAGTACTCTTAACACTTGAGCCACAGTGCCACTTCAGGGACTTTTCTGCCTGGGCTGGCTTTGAACCCAAATCCTTAGATCTTAGCCTCCTGAGTTGCTAGGATTACAGGTATGAGTCACTGGTGCCCAGCTAATCTATTCTTAAAACATCTTTATTCAAATGTATTCTTTTTCTTTTTGCTGACACTGGGGCTTGAACTCATGGCCTCCTGCTCTTGCTTGGCTCTTTCACTCAAGGCCCTTTAGTACTTGAGCCACACCTCCACTTCCTCAAATTGATTCTTTCAATAAAATGTACTGACACCCAGCATAGTACCTGATATATAGCTGTTGACTAAATCCATTTCACACTACCTTGTGCTTTGTACTGAGTGTACAGTACTCAGTGAATATTTGTCCTCTGAATAACAGAACTGTCACTTAGAACAATGCCAGTTAATACCATATGCAAGAATTTCTGGGGGGTGAATACTGTGTACTAACTACTGCTTGAGTCCTGATCCTTACTTACTAGCCTGATGACCTCAGGCCAGTCGCCTAATTGTGTTCAATCTCATCCTATGCAAAAAGGGGATAATCATAGGGCCTTTTTATATAAGGCTGTTGAAACACATTGTAAGAACCAATAAATGGAATTTGTAATCATTTTAGCTCCACTTAAGACTGAGTTTTCTTGTAGGCCTTTACTCTGGTAGAAGACAAAAACCAAGACCACACTGGATGCCGGTGGCTCACACCCGTAATCCTAGCTACTTGGAGGCTGAGAGTTGAAGACTGTGATTTCAAGCCAGCCCAGGCAGGAAACTCTGCAAGCTCTTATTTCCAATAAACTAATTTAAAAAGACAGAAGTGGCACTATGGCTCAAGTGGTAGAGCACTCACCTTGAGCAAAAGAAGCTCAGGGACAGCCTCCAGGCATAGAGTTCAAGCCCTAAGACCCACACCCCCCCCAAAAAAAAAGACGAGTTGGGACTCAGGTCATTGAACAGTTCTCATATTTAGCTCACTCCAGGACTCTGAGTCATCTCATTCAGCAGCATCTTCCCTAACTCATAATCTTGACTAATGACACAGACATGTCACCTTAATGTTTGTGCAGCCCAGTAACTTATTAAGGGCTTAGCAATCTTCAGATGAAAAGCACCCAAGGGCAAACACCAGATACCCTTAGTCAGTTATAATAGTAATAGCAACACACACACACACACACACACACACACACACACCACCACCACCAACAACAACAACAATAACAACAACAACAACTTGGGAAATACATAGGCTACAGAACAGAGAATTAAAGTAGGCATTTAGAAATGAGAGCTGGGTGCCGGTGGCTCACACCTGTAATCTTAGCTACTCAGGAGGCTGAGATCTTAGAATCGAGATTCAAAACCAGCCTGGGCAGGAAAAGTCCTTGAGACTCTTATCTCCAATAAAGCACTCAGAAAACCAGAAGTGGCACTGTGGCTCAAGTGGTAGAGCCCTAGCCTGGAGCTGAAGAGCTGAGTGAGGGAAGCGCCCAGGCCCAGAGTTCAAGCCCCGAAACTGATCAAAAAAGTAGGCATCTAGAAAAATGAACTGATAGATTGTCTTGCATTGCTGGACCATGGAACCAGAGCCTTATGTGTATTTATAAGGGTTCTACCACTTAAACTACACTGCTGTCTGGAAGAGAAAGATTTCTGAAAACCTCAGACTAGAGAGTTGTAGGAAGCTGAGAGGGAAGGATATCCAAGTCTTTAATGTGAGTTGGGGTGTGGGAGGAGTCTAATTCTTTCACCTCTTCTAAATAAAAACCAGAGCAACAACATGTATTGTTACACTAATTAATTTAAACCAGTTAAAATGCTTGGGCCTCTATAAGTAGCTTGTTTATGAGTTGTAACAGCTCTAGAATTATGCCAAGCTCACTTCCCAAAGGCACGTTTCTGGTTCCCAAGAACCCATCACCCTCTCTCAGGCAAGGCATCCTCAGTCCAAGGAAGGGCCCTCAGAGGTGTGTGCAGATTTCAGGCCCCTTGGCACAGAAACCAAGTTGGAAGAAAACAGCCAGCTGTGCAAGACACAACGTCTTACAAGGTTGGAATGAAGCAGCAGCAGCTACCCTATCTGTGAGTCTCCCCTCCCCTGCAGGTTGAACTTGGACAATCCTAAGTAGAGTTCTCTCATTTCACAGCCTTGACACTTTAGACTAATGTTGTTTCTTGACCTTTACTGGCTTTAGTTTCCTCCTAAGGCCTAACATTAAGGCCGAAAAGTGAACGAGAAAAGCCAATCAGAAAGAGTTGCAGCCCCCTGCAAAGCGTTCTGCAGAACACGTTAGTCACAGGTCCTCCCCCAACGCCCCCTTCGGTGCACGTGACCAGCCAGCAGCCACCACCAGCGCAATCTCCCCCCCCCCTCCCGCCCCCGACTCCTGAGGAATCATGGGCTGTGAAGTCCTTTGGTAACTACACCCTCGTAGACTGTCAGGGAAATGAAAACTACAACTCCCAGGATTCCTCGCGAAGGCCGCTGCCGTCACCGCCCTCTTTCCCGCCCCCTCACGCGCTGTTTTCTGGGATTGGTAGTCCTAGAGCCTGAGAACTGTGCGGCGATCTGCTCCAGAAAAAACACAAGCCCCAGAAGCCTTCGCGCCACTCTTTTCCCCTCCCCTCTTGAAGTCGGAGTGCTGTTTTTGTTGTTGGTGAAAGGTGAGGGGAACAGCTGATCCGGTCTGTGGGGTAAGAAACTTGGCCTAATTGGGAGAGTGGTCCTACGGGAGGGTCACCCGACTTTTCAGTCTGGCGAAAGGACAGTCTAGGGGAACTATAGAGGGAAGATGCAGGAGCGTTTGGGTTTTAATCCTTTCCGTCTAAAGAAGCCATCACTACGTTTCAGGGGCTGTTGGTTTTCAGGGGGCCCTTAAGCCGGCAGAGTAGGAGGCGGGGAGCCCCCGCAATTATCTTCACATTCCTCTTAGGCCTTCGTTGTGAAGCCCGATACACTTAGACAAGTTTGAGGGGGTCAGAATCGTCTATTCTCTTCCAGGCAAGTCTTGGCCCTCAAAAACTGTCCCTCTCTCACCCGTATCCAAAGGCCTTTACGACGTTGAATCCCTGGAGAGGGCAGGATGAGGGGTGCTTCCAAATGCTAAGGGAATCTAAAGCCTTTCAGAGTGGAAGACAGACACCCCCCCCACACACACACACACACTACGAACACCTGAATCTACAACATACATCTACTTTCCATACCCTGAACTTTCAGACATGAAAGACATTTCTTTGTGGATATTATTTGGGGGTTTCCTAGGTGTAGAGCTTAGTGAACAGTTCACTCCCCACTTCTTGCTGAAGAGCTGTATTAGGGAGGGAGGGAGAACATAAATTATTCGTTTTAGCCAGGGATTTTTCATTGTTGAAAGCCCAAAGAGTGTCTCTGTCTCTGTCTTCTTCAATTCAGTCTGTCTTGGGGGAAGAAGTCTCTCCATTTTGTATTGCTGGCCCACCTTCTCTGCTAAGTTTCTGATTTCTTTTAAAGTTCCTCTGCCACCCACTCAGCCTGGTGTGGGTTTGTGCTGCTTGGGGGCGTGCACATGGCTAGTAGTGATGGCTGATTGGACACCTCGGCTGCAGCTGACACAGGAAGCAGATTAGTGGGCTGGAGAGAAGAGAAGGGGGCGGGCTCATAGCCCTAGGCTGAGGAGTACGCTTGTTTTTATTATCTGTCCGCACCCCACCCCCAATATTTTCCTATTAAGTCTCTCTGGCTAACTTGGAACATCCCTTCCTCCCAAGCCTATTGTCTAGCATATCTTCAGCCACTAATCCAAGCAGATGGCAAGACTCGGGCTCTTAAATTTAAGACTAAAAGGAGCAGGCAGAAAATGGAAAGGGAAATAGTGGAGCTAACATCCAGTCAGACCGGGAGGTTTCTACACCTGTTTCTGGCAGGATCTGGAAAGAAAAAACATTTTTGAACTGTCTTTCCCTTTTCTCAACATTAAATATACATTTCTCCTTCTTGAGGCCTCTTACTTCTCTCCTTGCAGTCTGTACCCTGCCTAGGGGTGGGGCTTCCCTGGCTTCAGGCCCCCACATTCCATCTCTGAAACCATACCACATGTTCCTACTGAGGACTTCACTCCACCCTTGAAGCTGCCGCCTCCAGAATTCTTGACTTCCTGGAATAATCAAATTATAGGACAAGAAGTGTCTTCCCTTACATCTTTTCCCTTTATCTCTTGAAGGAGAGGAGAAACTTTCTGTTTCTCTGGAATTCATAGTAGACATGTTAGAGACTAGGAGTGAACTGAGAGTTTAGGCGTCAGGATTACAGTATTGGTTCTCCATGACATTTTCTATATTCCACCTTTAAAGATTTAACAGTTCCCGCTTCAGAGATGAGTTTTCTGCTTTCAGGTGTCATAACTCATGTCTGGATAGAGTTGGGATAGTAAGCTCAGGAATAGGTAAGGAATAACTGCTCAGAATTAAAGAGCCCCACACTTGAGTTGGATTTTTTTTTGCCAGTCTTGGGGCTTGAACTCAGGACCAGGGCACTGTCTCTGAGCCTCTCTGTGCTCAAGGCTAGCACTCTACCACTTGAGCCAAAGCTCCACTTCCACTTTTTCTCTTTATGTGGTACTAAGGAATCAAAGCCAGAGCTTCATGCATGCTAGGGAAGCACTCTGCTACTAAGCCACATTCCCATCCTTTCAGTTGGATTTTAAATGAAAGAGTTAGAAGATGTGGGGAATGAAATGGGGCAAGAGAATTTGGAATGCTCTAGGAGAATAGAATGTGAAAAGGGAAGACTGAGCGGCAGAACCTAGGATACTGAGACTTGGTCAGTGGAATAATAAAGAGGAGTTGAAGTTAGAATTGAAGGGCTTATGAGCCAGAAAGAATACAGCATGACACAGGCTGGGAGTTCACATAAAAAGGCCAGACATAGGTCCTAGAAATTAAGAGTGATACCTTTAACCTAGCACTGTTGGCTTACGCCTGTAATCCTAGCTACTCAGGAGTCTGAGATCTGAGGATCACAGTTCAAAGCCAGCTGGTGCAGCAAAGTCCATGAGACTCTTATCTCCAATTAACCACCAGAAAACGGGAAGTTGCGCTGTAACTCAAGTGGTAGAGCACTAGCCTTGAACTGAAGAGCTGAGGGACAGCGCCCAGGCCCAGAGTTCAACCAAAAACAACATCAACAACAACAACAACAAAAAGAGTGATACCTTAAAAAAAAAACTCCCTCAGCAGCTGGAAATCAGGTATGTGCTGATCCCCATGTGTAAAGATAGGCTGTGGGAGGATAGGGATAGAGTTTGGGGGAGGGAGCCATAATGGAGAAACTTTAGGATATCAACCCTTTCCTTCATAGGCAGGCAGATATCTCAAAGGCAGAATGGAAGAATCATTACTAAGCCGGATACCATCCCGGGGTGGAGTCAACTTTCTAAATGTAGCCCGGACCTACATACCCAACACAAAGGTGGAATGTCATTACACCCTCCCCCCAGGCACCGTGCCCAGTGCCAGTGACTGGATTGGCATCTTCAAGGTATGTCTTTGGGTTCAGGGTTTTGGGACACTGGTTGGTTGAAATATGGGGAATGACTAGGTTGATAGAGAGGAAGATGGCACAGATGACAGAGGCCATTTGTAGAAGCAAAAGGCATCTTCTTTCTCTCCTACCCTTGCTTTCTCCTGACATTACTGTCCCTTTACTTACTTTATCTCTTATCCCTGCCACCATAACACCATCCTCCTCCCTCATTCAATCTCTCTGCCTCTTTTATCATCCATACATGGTAGACCCATCTCCTTACGCCTCTCCTCCCTTACATTGTCACAGGTGGAAGCTGCCTGTGTTCGGGATTACCACACTTTTGTATGGTCGTCAGTGCCAGAAAGCACAACTGATGGCTCCCCTACTCATGCCAGTGTCCAGTTCCAAGGTACAAAGAAAGATGGGAACATTGGAGGGAGGAGCCAAGGGTTTAAGCCAAGGCTTAAAGGATGGTAGTGGGCTTAGAAACACAAAAGGCGCAGAAGACAAAGAAAAGTATAAATGATGTCAGAGCCTGTAGTCCCAGCTATTGGGAAAGCTGAAACAGGGAGATTACTTGAGCCCAGGAATCCAAGGCTGGTTTGAGCAATATAAAGAGAACCTATCTCAAAATAAACAAGTAAATAGTCATTACATCAAATACAGAGCCATGGGGTTCTCATTGAGCCAGATAAAATAGATTGTTAGAGAGTAACTGGTCCTACCACTTACCCAAAAAAGGAGAAACTCTCCCCTTATGGAACTAGGGGTAGGAAAGAGGGCAGGGTAGAAGAGGGTGGTCATAAGATTCAAGAAGACATACCTTGATACAAAGCTCGCAATTTGGACTTGGGTAGATGACTAAACCTCTGTGTGACTATTAACAGTAAAATGGGATGCCAATTTATAGGGACAGTAGGAGGACTTGAAATGCTACAGGTAAAAACATTCATGCAATGCTTGCCACATGGTGGGCACTCAATAAATGGCAACTAGCATATACTATGAGGATGAGAGAAGGGCAGAGGTTTAGGAAAAAGGAAGCAGAAGGCTAAGGAGACAGGAGGAGGAGAGTATCCTACAGAACAGAAATAGCCTATAGGAGGTGGAAGGGGGAAGCAGTATAGGAGACAGAGCCACAGACAGTGGACATTGTGGCAATCTAAGGAGAAGAGGGACCTGCTGAGACTTGAAAGTCTGGGATCATATTAGGGTCCTCAGTCCATTCTTCTTCCTACAGCTAGTTACCTGCCCAAACCGGGGGCTCAACTCTACCAGTTCCGATACGTGAATCGCCAGGGACGGGTGTGTGGGCAGAGCCCCCCCTTCCAGTTCCGAGAGCCAAGGCCCATGGATGAGCTGGTGACCCTGGAAGAAGCTGATGGTGGCTCTGACATTCTGCTGGTTGTCCCCAAGGCCACTGTGCTACAGGTAAAAAAAGGACAACAGACTTGTAACAACTTCATGTAGACGGCAACATATGAAGCAGGAAAGCAAGCTATCCCCAGGCAAGTGTAACTTTCTGCCCTAGAGGAAGAGCTACAGGGTAGAAGGAGGCCACTCCAGGAAAGAGAGAATGGGAGCTGCCTACAGAACAAGGGAGGAGAGGCAGCAGATTGGTGGGGTCCCAGCCCTGTCCTGTCCATTCAGCACAGAGACACTAACTATAGATGGCTCTTAACACTTCAGGTGTGCTTAATCCAAATTGAGGTACATCACTAGCAAGATAATTGCTGGGTGAAGACAGTATTAAAAAAACATATTGTAAAAGAGCTCAATGATTTATAAACTGATTACACGATAAGTATGATAATTTGAATTTGACTGGGTTAAAGAAGGTATTGTAACAATGTGTATCACGTATTTCTTGTTACTTTTTAGAAATGGCAGCTAGGCTGGGAAGGTGGCTCAGTGGTAGAGTGCCTGCCTCGCATGCATGAGGCCCTGGGTTCAATTCCTCAGCACCACATAAACAGAAAAATCCAGAAGTGGCTCTGTGGCTTAAGTAGTAGAGCGCTAGTTTTGAATTGAAGAACTGAGGGACAGTGCCCAGGCCCAGAGTTCAAGCCCCACATCCAACCAAAAAACAAAAAAACAAAAGAAAGAAAGAAATGACAGCTAGGAGCCAGGCACCGGTGGCTCACGCCTGCAATTCTAGCTATTCAGGAGGCTGAGATCTGAGGACCACGGTTTAAAGCCAGCCCAGGCAGGAAAGTCTGTGAGACTCTTATCTCCAATAAACCACCAGAAAACCAGAGTTGGCATTATAGCTCAAGCAGTAGAGCATTCGCCTTGAGCTGAAGAGCTCAGGGACAGTGCCCAAGCCCAGAGTTCAAGCCCCATGACCAACAAAAATAAATAAATAAAAATAAAAAAAAGAATTGGCAGCTAGGAAATTTAAACTTTCATGTGAACCAGGCACTGGTGGTTCATGGTTCATGCCTGTAATTGTAGCTACTCAAGGGGCTGAGATCTGAAGATTGTGGATCAAAGCCAGCCCAGGCAGGAAAATCTGTGAAATTCTTTTTTTTTTTTTTGTCTTTTCTTTTTTTGGTACTGGGTATCAAACCCAGGACATTGCACTTACTAGGCAAGCACTTTGCCACTGAGCTACATTCTGGCCCAAATCTGTGAAACTCTTATCTCCAATTAACCACCAGAAAATCTGAAGTGGCACTGTGGCTCAAAGTGGTAGAACACTAGCTTTGAGCAGAAGAACTCAGGGACAGTGCCTGGGCCATGAGTTCAAGTCCCAAGGCTGACCAAAACACAAATTTTTTTTTTAGTTGGTGGTGGGCTTGAACTCTGGGCCTGGGTACTGTCCCTAAGCTCTTCAGTTCAAGATGGGTGCTCAACCACTTGAGCCACAGCACTACGTCTGGTTCTCTGGTAGTTAATTGAAGATAAGAGTCTTACAGACTTTCCTGCCTGGGCTGGCTTTGAACCATGATCCTCAGATCTCAGTCTTCTAAGTAGCGAGGATTACAGGTGTGAGCCACTAGCGTCTGGCCAAATAAATTTTTTCATGTGGCTTGTATTACTAGTGGACTAGATAGAGAGGAATTAGAGAATAGAGGCAAATATTAGCAAGGAAGACTTCCTCAGTGAAGGTGAGGAACCTGTGAGGAGGCAGTAATTTACTTCCTGAGGAGCTCCATAGATGAGAGTGGATAGCCTTTCTATAATACGGACAATCCTGCCTTCTAGAACCCCAACTCTAATAAGTGCATGGAGGGATTCTGCCACACACCAAGCCTCCCCTGCTCACCCTTTTGCATCTCATTCCATCACGGCTTCCCAGTGCTGAAATGTATCTAGAGAATAGCCAGACATTAGAACCGGTGCCTCACAGGCACACTCCTCTCACCTTGTCCCCGTAGAACCAGCTGGATGAGAGCCAGCAAGAACGGAATGACCTGATGCAACTGAAGCTGCAGTTGGAGGAGCAGGTGACAGAGCTGAGGAGCCGGGTGCAGGAGCTGGAGCCAGCCCTGGCCACCACCAGACGGGAGCATGCAGAGCTCACAGAGCAATACAAGGTAAGAATCAGGCCTTGGAGGGAATGGGAGCTGAGGGCGCGCTCAGAGTCCAAAATCAAAAGAGAGGAAAGGAGAGATATTCGCTGGCTTTTAAGATGAACTTAGGTCAGACATTGGTGGTTCATGCTTGTAATCCTCAGGAGGCAGATATCTGAGGATTGTGGTTCAAAATCAGTCTGGGTAGGAAAATCCATGAGATACTTTTATCTCATTAACTAGCAAAGGCCAGAAGTAGAGGTGTAGCTCAAGAGGTAGAACACCAGCCTCGAACCTGAAAAGCTAAGGGACAGTGCCCAGGCTCTGAGTTCAATCCCCAGTATTGGCACCAAGAGAAAAATAAAAGACAATCTTGACATCAAAGAAGTAGGTTTCTGAGAGAGAAAGGGGATTACCTCCCCTATAAAGTGGAGATGGCCATATTCCCAGGTAAAGCCATGGCCCCATACATTTCCTTTTGAAGAAAGGTGGTAGACCAGAGCTAGAAGTGATCCAGTGCTTTTGTGTTCCTGTGAAACTTCTGTCCTGCTCTTTGAGAGATGAATTTCACCCTCTGTCTCCTTCCTTTGGGACTTGAATTCCAGGGGCTTTCTCGGTCCTATGGGGAGCTCACAGAGGAGAGGGACATCCTGAGCCAGCAACAGGGAGATCACGTAGCGCGCATCCTGGAGCTGGAGGATGACATCCAAACCATCAGTGAGAAAGTGCTGACAAAGGAGGTGGAGCTGGACAGGTGAGCCCCGCCCCTTCTATCGCTTCTCATTTCCAGTGACCTCCACACTCCAGCCTCCTGTTTCAGATGCCTGCTTTCTGTCTCATCTGGTTTCTGTGTCCTTTCTCTCCCTAGGGGTAATCCTCTTACTGGAGATTCTTTCTGCTGATTCTCTTCCATCTTTCCTGATGCTATGCTGTGTTTCCCACCTTCAGAAACAATCGTAGTTGCCACTTACTGCAGCAAAAGCTAAGCAGAACTAGTAGTGAAGGATTTGAAAGAAGAGATAGGCTAGAACATGTAAGATAAGAGAGGATGGATTTCAAATTTTACTTGAGGATGGTATACCTCTGAGTCTCAGCTACTTGGGAAGCTGAGGCAGGAGGATAGGGTAGCCTGAGCTCAAGAATTTGATGACAGCCTGGACAACATAGCCAGACCCTGTCTCAAGAATATTTTTAACCACAGGAGAGACACAGATTCTATTTTCATTACTAAGAGATGTTTAGCTAAAGTTAGAGCTCAGTGATAGAGCACTTGCCTAGATTGGCTTTTAATGTAAGACTGGCTTGCAATCCCTGGTACTGGAAAAAAGAAAGAGTGGGACTGGTAATCCAGAAGTGTTATGAAATCTCTCTCTCTCTCTCTCTCTCTCTCTCTCTCTCTCTCCCCTCTCTCTCTCCTCTCCCTTTTCCTCCTTCTCTTCCTCTCTCTCCCTTTCTCCTCCTCTGTCCCTCTTTCTTCTGTCCATCTCTTCCTCTCTCCCTGTCTCATGCCAGTACTGAGGACTGAACTCAAGGCCTGCATGCTGTCCCTTTTCTTTTTTGTTCAAGGCTAGCACTTTTTCACTTGAGCCACACTTCTACTTCCAGCTTTTTTGGTGGTCAATTGGAGATGAGAGTCTCAAATACTTTTCTCCTTGGGCTATTTTTGGAACTTAGCCTCCTGAGTAGCTAGGATTATAGATGTGAGCCATCATGCCTTGGTGATTCTGATCTCTTGAGTGAGTGAAAATAGCCAGGGAACCATCAACAGAACATTCCTTAAAATGCTACATAAAGCAAAAGGTTAAATGGCTTGTATTTAGATCATACTCTAGAGCTAGAAACTATGGGTTCTTGAGATTTTGAACTAGATTCTCTGGTGTGGGGAGTTGAGCATTCCAGAAGTGGAGGTCTAGGCCTTGAGGGGCACCAGTGGAAGAACACAGGACAAAGTTCTGAGTCCTCAGTCCTTCTCTGGATTACCAGATGATCCAGCATGTTGTCCCCACTCACAGGGTTAGAGACACAGTAAAGGCCCTGACTCGGGAACAAGAGAAACTCATGGGCCAGCTGAAGGAAGTCCAAGCAGACAAGGAGCAAAGTGAGGTAAGCAGAGCTGCTTTGCTTTCTCAGTTGTTCCGCCTGTGTTCATCAAGGATTGTGAGGTCAAGGCCATTTTTGGCTGGTAAGCCATTGTCTAAAAGAAGAAATAGGCGAGGTGCTTGTAGCTCATGCCTTTAATCCTAGCTACTCAGGAGGCTGAGATCTGAAGATCACAGTTCAAAGTCAGCCCGGGCAGGAAAGTCCATGAGACTCTTATCTCCAATAAACCACTAGAAAATCAGAAGTGGCACTGTAGCTCAAGCGGTAGAGCTCTTGCCTTGAGCTGAAAAGCGCAGGGACAGCGCCCAAGCCCGGAGTTCAAGCCCCATGACCAGCAAAAAAAAAAAGAAAAAGAAGAAATAGATAAACATGGGGTAAAAGAAAGGAAGAAGAGCCGGGTGCTGGTAGCTCACGCCTGTAATCCTAGCTACTCAGGAGGCTGAGATCTGAGGATCACAGTTCAAAGCCAGCCTGGGCAGGAAACTCCATGAGACTTATCTCCAATAAAAAAAAAAAACTAGAAAACCAGAAGTGGTGCTTTGGCTCAAGCGGTAGAGCGCTCGCCTTGAGCTGAAGAGTGCAGGGACAGCACCCAAGCCCAACAACCGACAAAAAAAGAAAGGAAGAAGAAAAGGATGTATGAACTAGCCTACTACTTCCAACTTTTTTATTTCTAGAACACTTCTTCTCCTGCCCTGAATGAAGTTTTACATCTTATGTGGGAACCTCGCAGTTTAAATCAATAAAAGCAGCATTTAATTTTAGTTTATGAATTCAAATGTAATGCATGTACTTATCAAGTAATGAAAGCAATTAAGTGGCTGGGCATGGTGCTATATGCCTATAATCCCAGCATTCTAGAGGCTTAAGAGATCGAAAGTTTGAGTCTGGGTTGATGTGTGACCCTAGCTCAAAAAAGAAAGGCAAGCCAGGTGCCGGTGGCTCATACCTGTAATCCTAGCTATTAAGGAGGCTGAGATCTGAGGATCATGGTTCAAAGCCAGCCTGGGCAGGAAAGTCCCTGAGACTCTTATCTCCAGTAAACCACTAGAAAACCAGAAGTGGTGCTATGGCTTAAGCGGTAGAGCACTCTCCTTGAGCTGAAGAGCACAGCACCCAAGCCCAGAGTTCAAGCCCCAGGATCAATCAGGAAAAAAAAAGGCAAATAAATAAATAAATATAAATATATATGTGTGTATATACACATATATACATATATATACATGTATGTATACATGTATTATAACGTGTGTGTGTGTGTGTGTGTGTGTGTGTAGTTATAGGAGCTTGAATTCAGGGCCTGGGCACTGTCGCGCTCAAGGGAACCTGGCTAATTATTTTTGATGGATACCAAACTTTAAAATTAGAGATAATGAATGTTCTGTCAGCATTAATAATGAATGTATTTCTGCATTTTGTTTGGTTGTACAGTATTGCACACACTTGAGTTGCACACAAGTAGGTGCAAATAATCACATATTTTAAACTGTTCACCTTGCAATCTGTTTATAGGTTTCTTCCATAAAAACATAATAGACTTTTTTCTGAGGTTATTTAGAAGCACACATTGATGAATTAGTGATTTCTATTATGTTAACTTGAGCACTTAGGTAATTTTTTTTTTGGTTGGTCGTTTGGATTGAACTCTGGGCCTGGGCACTGTCCCTAGCTCTTCAGCTCAAGGCTAGTGCTCTACCACTAGAGCCACATCGCCACTTCTGGTTTTCTGGTGGTTTATTGGAGATAAGAGTTTCACAGCTTTTCCTGACAGGACTGGCTTTGAACCATGATCCTCAGATCTCAGCCTCCTGAATAGCTAGGATTACAGGTGTGAGCCACCAGTGCCCAGCTTAAAATTAGTTTTTTTTTGTTTTGTTTTGTCAGTTGTGGGGGCTGAACTCTGGGCCTGGACGCTGTCTCTCAGCTCTTCAGCTCAAGGCTAGCACCCTACCATTTAAGCCACAGCGCCACTTTCGGCTCTTTTTCTGCTTATGTGGTGCTGAGGAATTAATCCCAGGGCCTCATGCATGGAAGGCAAGCACTCTACCACTGAGCCAACTTCCCAGCCCCTGATGTTTTCTTAAAAAACTATTTACAGAATGTTAATCTGATTGCCTTGTGGAAAATAAACTAGTTTTGAGGTTATTCAGTCATCTAAGAAATAACTAAAACCTGAGTTAATGTGGCAGTAATAGGAAAAGAAAAATGGCTTTGTCCAAGGTGGAAGCTGGCTTTCCTGTGGGCATTGGGGAGAAAACAGTGCTAAGCATAGCACCAAAATATCCAGCCTGGGCAACATGGTAAGTAGAAATGAGACTTGAAAAGATAAGGCAAGTCCAGGTATGGTGGCTTAGCCTGTAATCTCAGCACTCAGAAAGCAGAAGTCAATGGATCATGAGTTTGAGGCCAGCCTATACTACTGGGATGAGAGGTAGGAAATGTAGAATATGCTGTTTGAAAGGCCTGTAGGACATTCAAACTGAGTTTTGATTTAAACAGAAAAGGAGGAAGGTAGAAGTGTAATGGGGGACACCTACATCTAAGACCCCAGACTGTGATGCTTATGGCAGCTGGAAACCAGATGTTCAAAAGCAAGTCCCTTTCGGCTGCAGACTCAAGTGCTTGCAAGCTGAGTGCCAGTGGTTCACACCTATAATCCTAGCTACTCAGGAGGCTGAGATCTAAGAACTGTTGTTCAAAGCCAGCCTAGGCAGGAATGTTGTAAAACTCTTACCTCCAGTGAACTGTCAAAAAACTGAAAGTGGAGGCATGGTTCCAAGGGGTAGAGCACTAGCCTCGAGTACAAAAGTTGAGAAACAAGCACGCAGGCCCTGATTTTAACTCCAAGACTGGCACCAAAAAAAAAATTGATAAGTACTGGCAAGAACCAAATGCTTAAGTTTGTGTTTAATCTAAAAGATGGACCTTAACATTTCCCTCATCACAACAACAGAGGTCACTTGCTTCCTAGCCTTTTCTTACCTACTTTCTGCTGCCATCAGGCCGAGCTCCAAGTGGCACGAAAAGAGAACCATCGCTTAAACATGGAGCTGCAGGAGGCCAAGGGCCAACAGGAGGAACAGAGTGCTCAGACCCAGCGCCTGAAGGACAAGGTGGCTCACATGAAGGACACCCTCAGCCAGGCCCAACAGAGAGTGGTGAGTGAAGATCCTCAGACAGCAGGAAGCGGTGCCAGGTCCAAACACTAGTTATAGAAGTATTTGGATGTCCATAGACAAGGGTCAAAAACATGACTACGTGAATAGCACTGTTCTCAATGCTATTGCATTTGGGATGGGAGAGAGATGGTTCATGAGTGATTCATTGGGAACACTGATCTCTGTCCCCTTTATCCTGAGGCTGAGCTGGAGCCCCTGAAGGAGCAGCTTCGCGGAGTTCAGGAGCTTGCAGCCTCAAGCCAGCAGAAAGCTGCTCTGCTCGGGGAAGAGTTGGCCAGCGCTGCAGGAGCAAGGGACCGCACCATAGCTGAGCTGCACCGCAGCCGCCTGGAGGTGGCTGAAGTCAATGGCAGGCTGGCTGAGCTCAGTCTGCACCTGAAAGAGGAAAAGTGCCAATGGAGCAAGGAGCGGGCCGGGCTACTGCAGAATGTGGAGGTAGAGGGCAGTGGGAACTGTCAGTCTCACCTACATGTGATCAGGCCCTTCTGGAGCACGGAAGCAGAGGAAGCAGGTGCCAGTGGCTCATGCCTGAAATTCTAGCTATTCAGGAGGTTGAGATCTGAGGATCGCAGCTCAGACAGCCTGAGCAGTCACGTCCATAGATAAAATTGGAGATCCATCTCCCATTCACCAGCAAAGAAAGCTAATGAAAGTGCCAGCCCGGCCAAGTGCCAATGGCTCATGCCTGTAATCCTAGCTACTCAGGAGACTGAGATCTGAGGATCATGACTTGAAGCTAGCTCATGCAGAAAAGCCCATGAGACTTTATTTCCAATAAACTGCCAAAAAGTGAGAAGTGGAGCTGTGGCTCAAGTGGTAGAATGCTAGCCTTGAGCCCTAGGTTCTAAGTTCAAGCCTCGTGACTGGCACCTCCCCCCCTTGCAAAAAAAAAGAGCCAGTTTCTAACACACACACACACACACACACACACACGAAGAACCTCAGAAGACTTGGGGGAGCACCTTCAGGGAAGGCACCCTTTGCCTTCAAGGATATGGTTAGGACTAAGTCTTCATCACCATAACAACTTCCTTAGTTACCAATCTTAGTTGCTATCTTTAGTCTTCCTTAGTTACCATCTTCCTGGTACAGGCAGTAGGCCATGATGCTCATTGCTGATCAGCACAGCAGCTTGCTGTCTGTCATGTCCTCTACTGCATTCAAGGAGTGTGGGAAATGAAGAAGGCACTAAGGGGAAATAGCTCAGGAACAATCCAGTCCAGTAAATGAAGAGGTGCAGTGAGGAATGGCACTGTTCCAGTGGCATCCCTTTTTCCTCACCTCTGCCCTCTCGTTCTCTTTTATGACTATCTCCAGGCAGAGAAGGACAAGATCCTGAAGCTGAGTGCGGAGATCCTACGGCTAGAGAAGGCAGTGCAGGATGAGAGAAGCCAGAGCCACATGTTCAAGACAGAGCTGGCCCGGGAAAAGGATTCTAGCCTGGTGAGACTCCAGGCCACTAGGGGTCCGATCGTGTGTCCTGAGCCAAAGTGGCCCCTTCTCTCTTCCCTCTCCTCTCTCTCTCCCTCTATCCTCTTCCTCTCTGATCTGTCTTCTCTCTTTCCTCTCTCCCTCTCTCTTCTCTCTTCTCTCCTCTCTCTCCTCACTCTCCTCTTTTTCTCTCTCTGTCTCTCCTCTCTGCTCTCTGCTCTCTCTTTTCTCTCTGCTTTCTCCCTCTTTCTCTTCTCTTCTATCCTCTCTGCTCTCTCCCTCTGTTCTTTCCCTCTCTTCTCTCCTTTCTCTCCTCACTCTCATCTCCCTCTTTTTCTCTGTCTCCTCTCTGCTCTCTTTTCTCTCTCCTCTTTCCCTCGCTCTTCTCTCCTTTCTCTCCTCTCTCTCTCCTCACTCACTCTTTTTCTGTCTCTCCTCCTCTCTGCTTTCTCTTTTCTCTCTGCTCTCTCCCTCTCTCTTTCTCCTCTCTCTCTTTTCTCTCTCCTGTCTCTCCCTCTGTCCTCTCTCCTGTTTCTCTCTTCTATCCTCTCTCCTTTCTCTCCTGTCTTTTTCTCCTCTTTCTCTCCTCTCTTTCTTCTCCTCTGTCCCCCCCTCACTTCTCTAATGCCCACTTATATATAGGGTGATATCTTATTTGTATACCCCCAAGCCCCCATTGGTTTAAGTGTACAATGTCCCTTTCTGCACGTCTGGGCCACGTAGGGGTGACTCGTAGGGAAATTATAGAGGTCCTTGCTGTGATCAAGACCCGTAGTTGGGGAGGTTATTGAGGAGACTGAGTCTCCAGGGAAGGAGGAACATTGCATGTGTCAGAGCAGGAGAGGAGCGGAGGGTGGGGCAGCCTGGTGTTAAAGGGCTGGTGCAGGACACCCAGACCCCAGGTTCTTGGAGGCACATTCTAGGCTCAAGGTTCCATCGGCTCTTTTCCCTCAGGTGCAGTTATCAGAAAGTAAGCGAGAGCTGACAGAGCTGCGGTCAGCCCTGCGTGTGCTTCAGAAAGAGAAAGAGCAACTGCAAGTGGAGAAGCAGGTGAGAACCCCTAACCCAGGCCTCAGCATCCAGAGAGAGCTCCAGTTACTCAGCAAAAATGGACTCAGGGATTGAAAACTCTGTATCTTCTTGTCATCTCTTGGCTTAGAAACCAGATTCTCTAAGAGGGCCCAGAGACTAAACGGGGGACCCTGGCACTTGTTATAGCTGCCTCGGCACAGGGGAGGAGTGCCAAGAGAAGGGAGGGAAATACCAATGGAGGAGAGTTCCTGGTAAGGGGATCTGCCTCCTGCCGTGAAGACATCTAATCCCAAGGAGCTCAAGTTCACCAGAGCCAGGGAAGGCTGGGTAAGCCAGCAAGACGGGCACCTTCCCAGCCCCCAGCACCTGCCTCTTTCTTCCCCAAACTGCAGGAACTGCTAGAGTACATGAGGAAGTTGGAGGCCCGCCTGGAGAAGGTGGCAGATGAGAAGTGGGATGAGGATGCTGCTACAGAGGACGAGGAAGCCACAGCAGGGCTGAGTCTGTATACTCCCTGTCTTGTCCACTTCCCCGCCTCCCCTTCCCCTCTGGAGGAAGGCTCCACCCCATGCCCTAGGAGCTGCCTCTGCCTCCTCTGTGTTTTGCCTTTTTCCTTCCCAGACTCCAGCCCCGATTGAGTTGAACTGTCTCCCTCCTGCAGAGGAGGTGTAAGCTGATCCACCTGTCTCTCCTACAGGCTGCCCTTTGGCTCTGACAGACTCAGAAGATGAGTCCCCAGAAGACATGCGGCTCCCACCCTATGGCCTGTGTGAGCGTGGAGATCCAGGCTCCTCTCCTGCCGGGCCCCGAGAGTCTTCTGCCCTCGTTGTCATCAGCCAACCTGCACCCATTGCAGCCCACCTCTCAGGTCCAGCTGAGGACAGTAGCTCTGACTCGGTGAGCAATGAGGAGAGGCCTGGCAGAGGCAGCATGAAGGGGAGAGGGCCATTCCTGAGTCCTAACCTCGCCCCCTGGATGACACAGCAGGTCTGTGTCATCCAGGACTCTATCTTCAAGGGAGAGGAGGCAGGTTCAGCCTCTCTGCAGAGCTACCAACAGACCAACTTCAAACCCAGTCCAGCCCAGTATCCTCTCCGCTTCCACCAGTCTCCTTCCAAACACTCTCTGACCTTGCTCTTCCCTCAGCCACTCTGCTCACTGTCCCAGCCTTGGCTTCTCTTCCCTTACATGTCCCAGTGTGTCATGTCCCAGCCTGGGAACTCCTCCCCAAAACCCTGCCCTGTCTCTTTGGTGCTCAGGAGGCTGAGGATGAGAAATCAGTTCTGATGGCAGCCGTGCAGAGTGGGGGTGAGGAGGCCAGTCTGCTGCTCCCTGAACTGGGCAATGCCTTCTATGATATGGCCAGGTGAGCACAGTGGGGGAGCACAGGAGGGAAGAGGGGGGAGAGCAGTGGGAGAGGACATCCATGTGAGCTGTGTCTTCCTGCTCTGCCCCAAGCCTCCCTCTCCTTAGCCTCAGCCAAGGAAGGAGATAAACCGGGTGGTTGGCAGAGAGCCATTACCCACCGCTCCAGATCCCACGTGCCTTCAGGTCATCTCTCCCTCTGTCTTACCTTTGCATTCAGAGGCCCTGCCTTTAAACTGGCTTCTATGTTGTTCTAGCACCATCTTCCGTGGAGCCCAAATTGCCCTGCATCCCCTCTCTTCTGCCCCTGCCCCTTCCCCAACCACTAGGTAGGTACCTAGGCTCCTTGAGGGTTGAAGGGAGGTGACCAAGGCCCCCAGGGATAAGGACTGACAGAAAACAGGGATGTGGCATCTGTCTAGCTACATCTGAGACTGCTGTGCTTTGTGCACGCGCGCGCACACACACGCACATACACACATATACACACACACACAACTGTCCCAGGAGATTCTCTCTGGGAGAATTACCAGGTTGGGGGACTCAGGTATTAAAATTACCCCCTTCTGCCTTTCTTCTTCTGCCCTGATCAAGCAGTGAGGGCCTGGGAAGGAGAGATTTCATCATGAAGCCCCTGGCTTTGCCTGGATGGGAGATGGGCTCGGGCAGGGAGGGGCCATGCTGTCATCCTCCTCAGCTGGAGCGGGAAGATGAAGGACGATGTCAGACTCATTTTCAGCCTCATTAGCCAGCAGACAGAGATGGAGGGAGGAGAGCAGGAGGTTGGGGGATGGGGTCCTGCACTACAGAGACCAGCAGGGATTCAAGAAGAGAGGACATGGGAATCAGGAAAACCAAGGCATCTAGTATCATGAAGAGAAAGATGTCACCGCAGAGGCTGGCCCGGAAGGACCAGGAGGCTGCACTTAGGAGCCATATAATGTGGGGAGCCAGACACGAGTCCCTACTCCCTGAGGCCCACAAGTCAAGAAAGCAATGGAGCATGCTGACCCTCTCCCTTTCCCCTCCATCTCTCTTTAGTGGCTTTGCAGTGGGTCCCCTGTCAGAGGCCAGCACTGGGGGTCCTGGCACCCCCCCATGGAAGGAGTGTCCTATCTGTAAGGAGCGCTTCCCTGCCGACAGTGACAAGGATACCCTGGAGGACCACATGGATGGACACTTCTTTTTCAGCACCCAAGACCCTTTCACCTTCGAGTGACCTCACCTCTCCCCAGCACATGCACCAACATACACTCCCACACGCCCGCTCACCTCCCACCCGTGTTCTACCACACCAGGCTCCATGATACTCTGCTCCCTAAGAACCACTTGTGTAGGCCCTGTCTGCATCCCAAGCTTTCTAACTTCATCCTCTCCCACCTGGCTTTTTTGTCCCAGGCAGGGGTCGTCCTTGGAAGCAGTGGCTGAGTTGACCCCCTGAAGGCGCTTTTGAAGGAAGCCAGGATGGAGGAGACCTTCCCTTGTGGGAATAGAATCGTCCACTACTAGCCATGGTTGCTTGCTTCGGATATACAGCCACCCCCCCACACACTTGTGAACACACACACACATTCATACACACTCCCCTTTCTGAGGCCCCAAAGCCAGTTCCTGGGGGTCCCCACCCTCTCCTATTTGAGGTTTGTTTGTTTACCTGAATTTTTCTCTGGGTCCTGCAGCATGAATGTCATGACCTCTTCAGGCCCCTCTTAGTTCTCCGCTTTATCATTTTCTCTCTTGGTTCCCCCCCCCACATTCCTTATTTCCTTCCCCACCCCACCCCAGTCCCTTCCATGCTTTAGCTATTAAGTCTCAAGGTTTCTTTTCTATTTTTAAGGATTCTTTTACTCTCTCTCCTGCCCTTCCCCGCCACTCCGCACCCCCCACATCCTCACATGGAAAGAAATAATGTACTTGTGCCTTCTGTGAGGGATGGGGGGCGGGGAGACAAGTGCTCCCAGGTGTCCCCATTCCCCAACCCTTTCCCTCTCCAGGTCTCCCACAGCAATAAGAATCTCCCCACCATTTGCCTCCTTTCTGTAGTTTTGACAAATATATTTATATGATATGTGTAAGTGTTGTCGTAAAACGTGCTGGCATCACGAGATATAACTAGGGCAGAGGGTGCAGGCTTTGGGCTCTGAGCAACCTGAGGGTGGGGAGAGACTGGATGCTTGACCTCCCACTATGTGTCCTGGTGTGCTGGCCGCCAGGACCTTCCACGTGGGAGGTCTAGCTGGGAGAACAGTGCAGGGGGGAGAGGGCAGGTGGATGGGGTCAGGGTGCAGAGCCAGATGGAGTGTCCTGCAAGAGCCAGAAGCTTCCACTGCTCACATCGGCACTCTCCAAGATGGCCGTCCCAGGGGCATTACTCCTGAGAAGAGTGTACACCTTTGAGTAGACACTTTTTTTAGGGTTTTTGTTTCTGTTTGTTTTGTTTAAAAAAAAAACAAACCTTAATAGTGGCTTGCTGTTGGCTCACTGTAATCCTAGCTACTCAGGGCAGAAAAGTCCATGGGAAGCTCATCTCCAGTTAGCCACCCAAAAGCCAGAAGTAGAGCCATGGCTCACGTGGTAGAGTGCTAGCCTAAAGCAAAAGGAACAGCACTCTGGCCCTGAGCTTAAGCCCCAAGACCCGCACAAAAACAAAACAAAAAGCCTTAAGTGTCTGGCTCTGAAGAAAGGCGACTGCCCTTCCCTCCTTGCTTCCCTTTCTCCCTCTGTGGCATCCTCACAGACCTTTGTACAGCCTGAACTCCACAGACACAGAAACACCTTCATCCACCCTAAGCAGCGGCATAAAGCATTTATTAAGACTGGCATGCTCACCAAGGCTCCTGAGAGCCTCCTTACCAAGCACCTGTCCACAGCCCCCTTGCTTCCCATCGCCAAAGCTCCCTTATCAGCCATCCTCCATTCCCTTTAAGACCCTTGAGTGGACCAACACCACCATCCTCCATCTCCATTTACCTGGAGCCCTCCTAGCTACCCCCCTTCCAGCCCCACCTGGATGACATCTTACATCCTTCCTTCTTCCCTCACATCTCTGTCGCCTAGCAACCCCATCTCGTTCCCTGAATCCCTTCCAAGGAAATTAGAGATAATGGATCTCTACTCTCTCCATCTCAACCTCTCTTTATTGATCCTCCTTTAATGAAAGTTAATTATAACAATGATTTAATTAATAGAATCCCTCTCTTCCTTTATTGCTTCCCGTATTAAGACTATTAATAAATACGAGCTGGGCTGACAGAGGCATCCATCACCCGCCTGGGATTCTCCCCATCCCTCCTTTTACCCTCCCCCAGACCCCTCCCTCTCTTAGAGCCTATAAACTTGCCGGGGTAGTGGGGGTTAATCAGAGAGGAATTATGAGCCAACAACCCCAGCAGGAGGTGCATTTAATGAAATCACTTGTGATTTATATCTGAAGGAGGTTGGGAGGGAAGAAGCTGGGACCCACACATCCTGGCTTCCAGGAGGATGGCCCCCTAGTGCAAAGGAAGGAGAGAGAAGCAGGGGCTCAGGACCCACAGCCCCTGCTAAGCCACATGCACAAGAGCCAGGAGGCTAGATGCTCTGCCTGGAGCCCCTAATGTAGAGGCAATCGGACTGAATATGCTTTCAAGGATGGCAGGGTACGTTTTTGTTCTCATCAGCAAAACTTTACATGGTGGTCCTCACCTCCTTCCTTTCTCCCTAGCTCTGTCCTGCTTCAATTTCCCAAATCAGTTCCAGAGTCTTCCTCCATGGACTTCCCCCCCCTCCCCAGTCCCTGAACTCCCCCAGCAGGGATATCTGGAGCTTCCAGCTGTTCCTGTCTCTCTCTGCCCTCTTGCGTCTTTTTCTGGTGAGCAGTTTCACACTTTCACATCCTCACAAGCTTGAAGCCATTTCTGCTGTTTCCACATGATTGACCTCACGTGGTCAAGGCAGGGCCTGACTGGAGAGGGGTACTTGGGGTTGGGCAGGGAGGGAAGACAAGTGGATTCCAATTGCAGTTCTGCCTCATGCACTGTGTGGTATTTGACAACTGCCTTTTCTACTGATTTCCCTTCTGCATTAGATCATCTCCCTCCCTCCTGTTTCACTGCTTCTGTGCAGAAGCTTGAGAATCCAGTGTGAAAGCAGAAAGCAGACCCCATAACCGCTCATGGCTGGTGGTTAGCAGTAGAGCAGCTGCTAGCAAAAATCAGTACATAAATAATAAGATAGAACTCATTAACCAACTTTAAAAAACAACTAAACATCAGTAGCACTGAAGTGCAGTGTGTGGCTTGAAAACATAGGATGTGGTGTTAGTTGGGACAGGGGGGCTCTGTATTAAGAAAGTTTACAGAGTGATCTTCATGGGCCAGGTTCGGGGAACTAGAAATGGAATTGATAATAACCCTGTTGTCAGCTTGCTCTTGATGTACATTACCAAACACATGGAAGCAAGACAAATGTCATTTTAGAGGTAGGCTCTGGACTAGAGAAGTGCTTGAGATTAAGGTAGACAAAGGTGACTATGTGAGCCTGTGTCCTCTTTTTGTTTTGCTGCTGGCCTTCTCCTTCTTCTCTTTCTTTGTGGTGCCAGGGATTAAACCCAGGTCTCACGCTTGCCGCAACTCTGCCATTGAGCTATATCTCCAGCCCTTGTTTGTTGTTGTTGTTGTTGTTTCTTTGAAACATAGGGTCTACCTATATAGCTCAAGTTGATCTTGAACTCACCGTGTAACTCAAGCTGGCCTCAAACTTAAAATCCACCCTCTGCTCCCCAAATGCTGGCATTATAGATGTGTCACATGTACAGCTTTGAGTCTTAAAGGATAGGTAGATATGAGCCTACCACATACAACTAGAAGGAACCCTCAGAAATCTGAACCCTCAGGTAGGACCACTGAGGATCCAATCTGTGGGGAGTGAGGTGGAACAGCATTGCTGACATTGCTCATATGATAACTCCCCAAATAGTACTTGGGTGCCCATTGTCTGAAGGGGCTGTTCTAGGCACTGAGGAACCTGCATGAACAAAACAGGAATGCCTACCCTCATGCAACTTCTACTCTATTGCCAGCTCACTCAAGTCTGTAGAAACCAGTTATGAACCTATTGTAATAACCCAGGCAAAAATGGTACATATCAAACTTTAGGATGCAGAATTAATGGGACCTGGTGATAATTAGCTGTGTCAAGTACACACTGGAGTCAAGGTGAGTTAGAGTTTCTCATTTCAATGACCAGATAACTGATGACATCATTAACTGACTAAATAAATTGACAAATACATGTGAGAAAATGCAAGCAGTACCATTTTGGCTTGCGGAATTCCCAGTGTTTGGAGCTCTTCTGAAGAAGCAAGTGGTCACGTAGGCAAGTAGGTAGATATTTGAGTTCAAAGTTTGGAGGTAGAAATAGAGATTTATATCTCAGTCTGAGGCTGGAGGTATTACTCAAGTGGTAAAACACCAGCTATAAGCAAGCTGAGCAAAAGGGTTAGGCCCTGAGTTCAAACCTCAGAACTGGCATTAAAAACAAAAATAAAAAGCCTCAGTAGTAGCCAAGCATGGTGACACATGCCTGCAATCCCAACTACTCAGGAGATGGAAATAGAAAACTCAATCTGAGCTGGGCACCGGTGACTTACACCTGCAGTCCTAGCTACTCAGGAGACTAAGATCTGAAGATTGTGGCTCCTGGGCAGGAAAGTCTGTTAGACTCCAATAAACTACTCAATAAACTCCAATAAACTACTCAAAAAAGCCAGAAGGGGCACTGTGGCTCAAGTGGTAGAGCTCTCCTTGAGCAAAAGAAGCTCAGGGAAGAAGCCCAGACCCAAAGTTCAAGCCCCAAGACCAGCAAAAAAAGAAAAAAGAGGAAAAAAATCAGTCTAAGGCCAATCCCAGGCCAAAGCACAAGCCCTATGTGAAAAACAAATTTAAAAAGTTTAAAAATCCCTGACAGTAAAGGTGATGAGAGTGAAGAAAGAAACTATCCAAGTTCTCATACATGTAGAATAAGAGCAAGAAGGCCAACCTGAAAGGGAAAGGGGGAGAATGATCAGAAGGAGGTAGGAAGCAACTCAGGAGAGAAGAGGGTGGAGGAGAGAGAGCAGCAGCCATTGCAGGAGAGACCAGAAATGACTTCCAGAAACCCCTGGATTAGCAGCAAGGACTCACTGGTGGCTGAGACCAAGAACTCTGAGCAGAATGTTGAAGGTAATTGTCACTGCAGAGTGGGACTTCACAGAGCCTGCGGTAGATACACATTTCTAGCTGAAGGAATTGGGAAATGTCTTGAGACTCACATAAAAACAAGGGCTTGCCAAGAGCCAGTGGCTCATGCTTGTAATCCTAGTTAGGAAGCTAGGCTTTAAGGATCATAGTGCAAAGCTGGCCTGGGCAAGAAAGTCAATGAGACTCTTATGTCCAATTAATCAGCAAAAAGCTGAAAGTAGAGGTGTGATTAAAGAGGCTGAGCACCAGCCTTGAGTGAAAAAGCTAAGAGATAGCACCCAGGCTCTGAGTTCATATCCCAGTACTAGTGTACACACATGCTTGAGGCTGAGCTTTCTGCTAGAGAAGCCACCAGCCATAACATCCCAAAATAGCTGGTTCACACTAAGAGATTCTAATATATTGAATAACAGATTTCAGAGATTTAATATTTAACATTTTAATGTCTCAATTGTTTATGCAAATTGAAGGTTGAAATGATAGCATGATGGATATATTGGCTGATAGCAAAATTAGTTTCAGAGCTGGGTGCCAGTGGCTTAATACCTGTAATCCTAGCTATTCAGGAGGCTGAAATATGAAGACCATGGTTCAAAGCTAGCCTGGGCAGTAAAGTGCATGAGACTCTTATCTCCAATGAACTACCAGGAAACCAGAAGTGGCACTGCACCACAAAGTGGTAGAACCCTAGCCTTGAGCAAAAAGAGCACAGGGACAGTGCCCGGGGCCCCAGATTCAAGCCCCATGACTGACAACCAAATTTATTCAATTTTACATTTTATAATGAGACCACTAGAGGCCTGGAGGCATGGCTAAGGCCGTAGAGTGCCTAACTAGCAAGTACAAAGCCCCGAGTTTAAACCCCAGTACTGGAAAAAAAAAGGCTACCAGAAAAAAAAGAAAATGTGTCAGTATTGGCAAGTGTCTGTCACTGAAACCATACCCTCAGTCCTTTTATTTTTGTTTGTTTTTTTCTGGTAGGGTCTTATGCTTTCCCAGGCATCCTGGGACTTCAATCAAGCTCCTCCCTCCTCCCTCCCAGTAGCTAGGATTACAGGTGTTATGCCACCACACTCAGCCCAGGAGACGAGGAAATTTTAAATTACATACATGACTCATGTTAAATTCTGCTGCATTGCGCTAGCCTCCACAGCCTAGGTATGCCTAGGCTAGCCCAAGTTCTTTATTCACCCCAAACTCTCCCAATCTCTCTTAGCAGGAAGACAAATTCCTGAAATTCCCAAAATTGCATTCGCGTGTGTGTGTGTGTGTGTGTGTGTGTGTGTGTGTGTGTGTGTGTGTGTGTGTGTGTGTGTGTGTGTGTTTAGGGCCTCAAGTTCTTGCTAAACTTCTATTTCTTTGGGTTTTGGTTTTTTTTGTTGTTGTTGTTTTGTTTTTGCCAGTCCTGGGGCTTGAACTCAGGGCCTGGATACTGTCCCTGAGCTGCTTTTTGCTCAAGGCTAGCACTCTACCACTTGAGCCTTGGCACCACTTTCTGGCTTTTTCTGCTTATGTGGTACTGAGGAGCCAAACCCAGGGCTTCATGCATGCTAGACAAGCACTCTACTACTAAGCCACATTCCCAGCCCTCTTGCTAAACTTTTGTTACTCACAGCTGGCACTCTACCAGTTGAGCTACACTCCAGTTCTAGCCTTTTGCTGGTTAATTGGAGATAAGAGTTTCATGGACTTGCCCGCCTGGGCTGTATTCAAACTGCAGTCCTCAGATCTCAGCCTCCCATGTAGCTAGGATTTCAGGCATGAGGCACTGGAGTCCAGCCCTACTCTGAATTTAGTAGCCCTGTGTTCTCTTCTCCATTTCTCAACTCCCTTGCTTTTCCTTTGTATGACACTGTGAAAATCCCCAGTATTAGTAGAAACTTAGGTTTGTGGAAATTGCTCAGGTTTATAGATTATTTTAAGAAAAGTCATTTATCTTTTTAGGCTCTCAGCTGCAAAATGTGAATAACAGCTCTGTAGAAAAGCGACCATGACAATTAACTCATGTATAAAACATCTTGGACCGAGCTGGGCTTTGTACTTTGGGTTTCCTACTTTGCCTCTTGCCCCTGCTGACTGGAAAAAGTAGGAAAAGAAACAGTAAATTTGGACTTCTATAGCAAAATGGATGAAACCTCAAAAACCAAAGGACTCTCAAAAGACACGTTTCCAGTTTCTCATTCAGTGCAGAAATCACTGGATTCCATCCCTCATTGGTAGTCATCCAACTTCTGCTTAACCATCTCTAGGGGCCATTCATCGGTTCACTCAGTAAATGAGAACAAGGCACTGTGGGAGCCACAAAGAAGGGCAGACAGATCTTTCAGTTAAGGAGCTTATATTTTAGCAAAATATATATACATAGAGAGAGAAATAATAATAATAATTAAAGGGTAAATATGCTAGCTACTCAGAAGGCAGAGATCTGAGGATCATGGTTCAAAGCTAGCCCGGGCAAGGAACATCCCTGAGACCCTTATCTCAATTAACCACCAGATAACCAGAAGTGGTGCTGTGGCCCAACTGGCAGAGCACTCGTCCTAAGTTGAAGAGCTCAGGGACAGGGCCCAGGCCCAAAGTTCAAGCCCCACAACTGACCAAAATAAAAAAACAATTGAGATGCCATAACAGAGAATTAACAAATGTGTGATTCATGCTCAAAGGCTAGTTCTAATATCAAAATCCCTGCCAAATCTCAGAACTAAGTTTCTCCGTTTAACTCATGGAACATGGAACAAGATGCTTCTACACTACATTCAGTTCTTTTTCTTTTTCTTTTTCGATACTGGTACTATACAGAGCTTGAACTCAGGACCTAGAATGCTGTCCCTGAATTTCGTGGGTTTGTTTTTTCCTCTCAAGGCTGGTGCTCTACCACTTGAGCCACAGCTTTATGTCTGGCTTTTTGTTGGAACAGTTGCCTTTTTCCAGGACTTGTTTAAATATGCTTTCCTTTCCCTCCTCTCCCCATTCTTGTTGCATATTCTTCATCTTCATCTCTGCATTTTCCTTTGTGTCCATTTCTGCTTCAGTATTCCCTCTTAGTACTTGGATATTTGGTTTCTAATATTCTGGGAGACTTTGTCCTTTTCTCTGTCTCTGTCCCTCTTTATGTCTCTGTCTCTCTATCGTTTTACTCTTTCATCATTTTTGTATTTCTTGGTCGATTTCCATTTTTCTGTCTCTGGCCTTGCTTTCTCCCCAGCTGCCGCAAAGCCATAATAAACCTAGCCGGCCCTGCAGCAGGCAGCCGCCAATCACTGGGCTCCAAGAGTTGAGGAGGAGGGGAACAGCAGAAAGATGGGGGAATGGAAAAGCTGAGGCACTGTTGCTATAGCAGGAGAGGGGAGAGGCACAGAAAAGGGCAGAGAGGTGCCCCTCCCACAAACAGCCGCAATCTATGAACCCTAATCCTAAAGAAAATAGACATTTGGCCCCTCTTCCTGCTACAAGACAGAGTACCGTTGTCCCACCCTGTGTCCCCCAAACCAAAATTTCTCATTCAAAATCATTGACCACAGATCACTCCAGGAGATAATTTGCCTCCTTCCTTCTGAGACCCTCCCAAGATGATGGACCCTGGGGGCCTGAGGATGCCTGGGACAGATGTTCAGATGGGTATTGGGACAGAAAAAGGATTCCAGGACAAGGTGGAGTGGAGGACGTAGAAGCAGGTCTGGGAAAGTACTAGCAGAGGGAAGAAACTTCCCTGGAACAGGCTGAGGCCCAGAGGTGGGACCCTCCCTGCCTATCAGCTCCCTGACCTTTCCAAAAGACAAGACTGACGTCATCCCTGGTCCCTGGTCTGGATTGGGGTTCAGTAATTGAAGGTGATATGTGAGGGATAGGTACTCAGATCATTGTGAGAGACCCACAGGATCTGGGAGTGTTGGGAGAGGAAGGCAAGAGAGGGAAAGGATCTATAGGAGATTTTAGGAAAGCATAGACAGGGTGAAAAGCATTTCTGCAGTGTTGGGGCAGGAGACTAGCCTAGAAAGTAGTAATTCCTGGTGTGCCGGCGACCCCTGCTGGCTATACACGCCACTGCCTCCAGTGATGGGAAGGTACAGTCAGACTGCAGGAGTCCCGGTGTGTGTGTTGGCTGTGACTGTGTCACAGTGAGTGTGTCACTGTATGGTAATGATATTGTGTTTGGTGCTGTGCATGATCGTGTATAGCCACCCCCAGCAGAGAGAGTAATATAACTGAACACAAAAGGCACAACGTTCAAACCCTTAACTCTCGAGTCCCCTCTGGGGACTCTGGTATCTGAGTGAATATGGGCACTGAGGCAAAGTCACTCACTCAGTGAGGCTGATTGGGGTCAAAATAAAGCTAACCAGTCCAGGTAGAGGAGAAAGAGTGCTCACTTTGGAATCAGACTTAGCATGTTTAAAATCCTTATTGGTGGTGACATGGCTCAAGTGGTAGAGTGCCTGCCCAGCAAGTGTGAGATCCTGAGTTCAAAGCCCAGTACCACAAAAAAAAAAAAAATGCAGTGTATAGAATCATGATTGCCTGTGGCTATCTTGGATGACCCCAGGAAAGTTATTTAACCTCTTTGGGCTCAAGTGCTGGGACACCATCACACATCTCACAGAACTGATGGGAATGTTCATATCGTGTCTAAAATAAATGCTAATTTTCTGCCTCACTCTTCTTTGATCTCAATCCCACTCACCCTCAAGGTCAACCAGGGCTTTCCAAAAGCAAATAAACTAGGGATGGTGTTGACAATGGTGGTGGTTTATATTTACATCGCTCATGCAAATCATTTTAAGCATATTTTTAATACATGCCTTTTTTCCTTTTTATTAGCCAAGCACATCACGATCATGTTTTATTGGGAGAGAAATATCCTGATGGGTTGGCAGGTATCTAGAAGGATGGCCTTATGAAGTGATAACAAGGCATGACAAATCTTTCTTTATTGTGATACATTTTCATTACTCAGGTTAATCAGGAATTACCCATTAGAACAAGGGCTTAAGATAAGTACATGACAGTCATCTGCGGAGATCAAAATCTCCTGGTTTTCCAATGGGTATCTAATTGTTATTGCTGTGGTGGGAGGGGGACGATTAATGATTAGATTGAACTGGTCTTAAAACATTAGAATAACTCAAGGAGATGACAGGTAGTTAGAATTGGTAGATTCTGAAATTAAAAAGAAGACAGATTTCAATTCCACCAAAGGATATTCTAACCCCTACAGCTGTCCAGTGACAGGAGCAGACTACATATGAAGTAGAGCGCTCCAGTTCAGCAGGAATATTGAAGCAGAGGCCCGCTGACTCCAGGGCAAGCTTACCATGAAAGAGATTTGAGCTGCATAGGGAGATTGGCTAAGAGGCCCTTTGAGGTCCCTGTACAAACATACTGGAGAGTACGATGAATACTTAACTCAGTGTTGCTCTAAATACCATCACTGCAATACCCACAGTCATTGTCACTATGGGGTGGGAGTTGGTGTAGTAATAATAACAAGGGTATTCTTTTCCTCTCTGAGACTTTGCTTTTCCCAAGGACAGGCAAGAGGCAGGATAATCCCTCTCTAACCTTATTGTGTGTGTGAGTGTGTGTGTGTGTGTGTGTGTGTGAGTGTGTGTGTGTGTGCACGCGCGCGCATGCGCACGTACATGCACATGCCAGTACTGGGACTTGAACTCAGGGCCTGGGCATTGTCCCTGAGCTTTTTCACTTAAGGGCTGGTACTCTACCACTTGAATCACATCCCCACTTCCAGTTCTTTGCTGGTTAATTGGAGATTAACATTCCTGCCTGGTGTGGCTTTGAACCGGGATCCTCAGATCTCAGCCTCCTCAGTAGCTAGGATTATAGGCATGAGCCACTGCACTTCATTCCACCTTTCTCTTTATTTTTTCTGCAGTCCTCATCTTTTTCTTCATAGCAAACCCTACTTAGAGAAAGAGACTTTGCATGGTAGTGGCCTGCCTTTAAGGAATGGGTAAGCAATATAGGAGGCCACATGCTTGCTAGCTTCCCATTAAGTGTAGACCCTACCTATCAAGGTTACTCTTTATATCTGCTTTCCTGTGTGCATGTAGATGTAAAGATGTCTGGATCTAGAGGAATTCTTCACCATCTAAGCCCCACTGATGGATTCCAATATCTAACTTGGCACGGGGAAATCTGTTGTCAGTCCCCCTGAGGATTGTAGTATCTTCCAGACTAGCCAGGAGTTATTCTTCAGGTTTCTAGCTCTTCGTGCATGATTTCAGGTTGTCTGTCCCCATCTGGGTACAAGCATGTTGACACATCAAGACTCCACTGTCTCCTGCCTTCCACAGGCAGACAGCTGCACTTCCCATCTCTGTCCAGTGCATGCAGACCCATGTCTGCATCCTGCCCCATGTGAAGCCATGTGTGTCCGGCAGCCCCTCCTCCCAACGAGGACTCTGCAAAGAGTCCTTGGCACCCTCCCTTCTTAGCCACCCCCACTCCCTACTTTCCATGCCAAGAGAGATCTAATTACACAGAAATTAGTACAGAGAAGGATCGTTTGCTTTTATGGCATCAGCACCAGGGCAGCTGTAAATCTAGAGCTGCTGCTGCAGCCGCCTCTGGGCACTGTGAAGGCTGGAGGGGAGTAGGGGGCATTTGCCTCACCTCCGTACCCCCTTTTCTCCTAGGCCTCTACCCCTGCCCAGATCCTGACACACCTTTCAGATATTCACCTCAGCAGAAATAGGGAATGTGATAGGAGAGGGTGTGGTCAATGGGAAGAAGACACATAGTAGGCACTTAATAAATGCTCACTAAGTAACTAGAGAATGAGCCCTAGCAAAGCTAAGCACTACCCAACTACCTAGGCTCAATTCTCCTAGGCTCAATTCTCCCAGAATCTTTCAGCTCTTACAAGTCTTCCTCAAATATGAGGCAGTCATCCTAGACTCTATTTTAGAGATCCTGAACTCTCCTTTTTAGGTTGCATCAGATAGTGAAGACACACCAGATTCAGATCTTGGCTCATCTGTTAGCTAACTATATGACCTGGAGTTCACTTCTCCCAACCCAAGCCTCGGTTTTACCATCTGTGAAATGGTGATCAGAAGAGCTACCTTACGTTTTGTTTTGAGACACCAATGAGAAAACACTAGGTCAAAAGGAAAGTGGTCTATTACTTGTGATTGTTACTGTAAAGTCTTACTAGCTTCTGTTTTTTATTGTCTTTGTGCGCGCGCGCACACACACACACAGACACACACACACACACACACACACACACACACATGCATACCAATCTTGGGCCTTGAACTCAAAGCCTTGGCGCTGCCCCTGGACTTCCTAACTCAGGCTAGCACTGTACCACTTGAGCCACAGCTCCACTTTTGGCTTCTTGATGCCTAATTAGAGATGAATCTCTCAAGAACCTTCCTGCTCTGGCTAGCTTTGAACCATGATCCTCAGCTCTCAGCCTCCTGAGTTGCTAGGATTACATATGTGAGGTAGCAGCACCCAGCTCCACCCTTTAATGTAGACTTCACCACAAGCAAATCCCATTCAAAAGCCATTGTACTTTGGGGCTATACAACAAGCAGGCAGATGGTGCCCAACCTGGAATGACTCTTTCTTTATGTAGAATCTTTTCAGAAGACCTGGCTATCACTGGTCACCTGGACGTAGTGATTCACTCATAGCTAAAATACTAAAAGCCCCTTCCTTAACATTGGTTATTTATATCACCATTATTCTTTGAAAGGTATTAATTTGTTCTGTTGAATACTGGGAGGGTTTAGTTGTAAATGGTTGAAAGAATCAAGGATTTAGAAAACTGGATGGGAACAGGATTGAAATAGAACAAGAGGCTTGAGCCCCAAAACAAAGTCAAAGAACTCTTTCAGGATTAGTGGAGTCAAAAACCAGATGTCTAGGCTCCCATCTCCCAACACAGTCCCCAAACCCAGGGTTTCCTGCCTCTTGTTCTTTCCCGCTCTGCTATCTCTCCAGGACAAAGCACTTCGCCCAGAATTTCTGAATTTATTCTCATATGAGGAACCATGAAGAACTCTAAGTGGTGCCTAGGTCAGGATAGGAATAGAAAAAGAAGAAGGAGAAG